>NC_058032.1:24327564-24411820 GCF_019176455.1 Solea senegalensis
TCTATTTCTGGAATCAGACGTTGAAAGAAGAAGAAGCCTGGCGAGGGAAAGACTAAAACAGAGTGACGGGCTTAGAAGAATTTATCAAGTCGAAGTGTTAGGAGCCACTTTATTAGGTACACCTATTCAAGTACTACAACAAATGTCTAATCATGAAATCACACAGTAGCAAATCAGTGCATCTCGTCATGGAGATACGGTGAAGATGCGATACTCAACACGCCAACCATCTCTGAATTTCATTTCAGTATTTAGTTCTTGGCACGAAGGCGTAAGGAACGTTATGAATCTGCTAAACCTGAAGCCCGAAGACACCAAAGACGGGAAGAAATGGAGAGACCCGGCTCGCATGGGGACAGGATCGATGATTTAGCGCTTGAAAAACTGAATCTTGGTGGTTGATCTTCAACCACCAAACATCTAATCAGTTAATCCTCAAATCCAAATGAGCAACTGTGCCAAATTTGAAAATATTCCTCCAGGACTTTGAGAGAAGATCATGTTGAGAAGAATACTGCTCGAATACGACTTCTCCTAAATGCTCCAAGAATTAAGTCAGAATTTGGTAAAACCGCCGTCTTTAAACACCTTCAAAGACGTTTTATGGACCTCATGAAAGAAACACGCTGCTGTTTTACTTTTTGATGGCTCCGGATTAAGGATCTTGTTGGTATGGCCCGTATAATTCTGCACTTTACTTTATTATGTCTCTCTTTTTTACTCTCCTTCAACTACTTCCCCGTTAGCTTTTATATTCTGTTGTGAGTTTTATATCTGAAACTGTTTTGTCTCCGTAACCTTTTGTGCTGCTATCTTGAATCTAAATAAAGGATAAAAATAAAATAAAATAGTGGACAGACGAGACAACACAGTGCCTCAGAGAGAGAGAGAGAGAGAAAGCTGTAAAAATGTGTTAAAACCTAGAAGATGTTTGTTTAAATTGTCTGCTTTGGTCTTTGCCTCCACACTAAGAGCCTCAGTCCACACTGGTTAAACCAGTCTGGTGTAAACAGCACTTAGAAGAAGTAGAAGAAGTAGAAGAAGAGTCTACAACAACTCCAGCCTCAGCTTCTCACTCGCCGTCGCTGGTCTCATCCGGATATAAATAGACGGAGCATATGAACCGTCTCGGTTCCTCCACATGTGCTCGTCCGTTCATCTGCGCTGGTGAGAGACGTTTATGAAAAATAAACAGAGCAGAGCCGGGTGCTTGACCTCTTGGCCTCTTTGAAGAGTCTGGGTAAACAGTCGCTCCAGCAGAGACCAAATATGACCAACCGTGCTGTAATATCATCAATACACCCCCAAAAAAGACCTGTATGAAGTTTAGCCTGAGGAAAGTTCAGTGTAGATCGTCCTAAAATGGTTAAAATACAGCAGCAGTTCTGGTTCTGGTGACTCAGCATCTCTAGATTTTAATTGTGGTTGTTATAAAACTGTTATAAAAAAATTTGTTCTGTTTTTTTCTTAAGCGTCCTTGTATTTGCAGCCACAGTCCATTCAGAAAATCAACGTTTTTAGGGGAAAACACGAGCTGCTGTGTCCCAGAACCTGAGTTCAGGGCTTAGATTTGAATTGTCCAAATGAACGAAAATCATTGCAGTGTCCAAATAAGAACAGAAAAACCTGTGTGTGTGTGTGTGTGTGTGTTGACTGCAGGTGGGCCGCCTTCACAACAATGTTCATACACTCTTCAGTCTCTTTGAAGTGCGCTTTCATGTCGTGCAGCCGAAACATGCAGGATTACACTGATATTACATTTCACAGCAGGTCTCGCCTTTATCAACACACACACATGCGCGCGCGCACACACACACACACACACTGGAGTCATTTTCACACATCTAACAAGTTTCCTCGTCTCAGCTGTAAATGGGGGAATGTGTCCGTCTGATCCTCTCGGTGTAAATCAGTCTCGACTCCGGTTTTCAAAATAGAAATTCCTCCATTTATGTCCAACTGATACTTTGGTGCCACCTGCGGTTACCGTAGCAACCACTTGTCTCTCTGAAGTGAGGGACGACACAGTTGGTCAGTGTCCACTTGATTGGCATCGTTGTGTTCGCACAGCGATGACGGCGACCATTACGGGCTGCAACTAACGACTATTTTGATTGACAAGTCGACTAATCGGATAATAAATCACGCAATCACTGTGTTTACATGGGTGTTAAAAGTCCGTTCTTAGTCGGACTAAGACAATAAGTCCGTTTTCTTAATGTCATTAAAACACATTAGTCTGACTAAAATAGAGCTAGTCTTAGTCGGACTAAGACACGTGAATAATGTGATTCATAGTCCGATTACTCCTGCACGTATACAACTACAGTCTGGCTTGGTGTTCTACACACACACCAAAATGTCCCGCCTGGTCTTTGACCCGGAAGTAGGAGGCGGCGACGTTGAAACGGCAGTATCGTTTCGGCCGATAAATCCAATAATCGACCTCCACGTGTCTCGGGCAAGTCGTCCGATTGCCTGTCTTAGTCGGACTACGGCTATAGCTCGATTACACTGTGCAACAAATAAAAATGCTTGAATAAAAAAAGTTTCCATTGAAATCCAAGGACCGTAAAAGCGCTAATATAAGACGTAGCTTAACCACAGTGCGAAAGAGTCGTGTGATGACTGAACGGACAATTATCGACAATCAAATTTGTTAGCGACTAATTCTATTATCGACTTTGTCCGACAGCCCAAACTTCTTTAGGAAGGAAAAGATCTTTATTGTCATGGGTTGATCAGAACCGCTGCGACTGTGTGCCACCACAAGAAAGGTCCCAGAATTGAATCCAGCATCTTCTTGCTGTGAGGCAACAACTACTATGTCAGGAGTTACTCATATGGTGGGTCAAAAAGTTCTAAGAAAAATGTTTCTACTGATTCTTGGATTTATTTGATTTACCGTTTTACCTTCTTTCCACTGGGCTCGGCCTGGTTTTTGGCTCAGATATGAGGAGCTCAGCTCCCTCAGGGGAACATCTCTTCAGAAATGGAGTGGAGATTATGGATCACTGCTCAGGTCACTGACTTCACCGTATGAAATGCTCTCCGTCTCTGAGGCAAACTGCTCTCACGTCTGACTTTATAAAGAAAATATGTCAGACCCCTGTGTTCTGCACTGTTTTCGGGTTTAAAGACATTACAGCGGAATCTCTTAACCTTCTCAGACGAAGAAGTCGTCGTCGCCGTGAACGCACCGAGCGTCGTAAACCACAAAAGCATCCGCCAAATGGATGAAAATGTAAATGAGAAGGAGCAGATGGAGACGATATGGAAATGTGTGTGTGTGCGTGTGTGTTTATTTTCATAAATTAGAGAGGGTGATGAGGTCAGACTGCAGCAGCAGTGGCGGCAGATGGGGGGGGTTTGTAACTCTAAGAAACTAAATCAGAAAATCATAATCGATTTTACGTCTAATCCTTCAGAGCTTTTAAAAGTCACACAACTCTGTTCAGTTAACCTGAGCAACTTAACTCTGATGTCCTGCCACTGTGACACAACAACACAACGTTAATTTATAGGACAAACACTTGATTCAGCCAGTAATTAAAATAATTCACCTCAATTTGTGGCTCTCTTGCAGTAAATTTATCATCGTTACAGTTTCACTGCGTCCTTAAAGCTGCAGTGTGTAACTTTTGCCAATTTTTGTTGTCATCACTCTGCCTTTGTTTGATTTTGTCTGAAAATTGTGGCTTTTCTGCTTAAACTTGCGTGGGAAAAAAAACGCCTGCAAAATGTGTTTTGGGAGAAAATATACAGCCTAGAAGTTCAAACTGTCTAATGTAATGATCCTCTGGTCCAACAGGGGGCGCTTGTACATCCACTCTGAATGACCTCTTGAGGTATTTCAGTAAAATAAGGTCATAACGAGTAAAATAAGACGTTGATCATAGACAAAAAGTGGATAAATGATTGTGGTTTTCTCAAAATATACAGCCTAGAAGTGCATCAGACTGGCTAATGCAGTTATTAACCCACAGACCAGCAGAGGGCGCTCTCAGCTCAGTCTTATTTTACCAATGGCTCAAAATGGATGTGAATATAGACTGTATATAAAAAAGTAGATGTGAATTATTTTCCTGTTCAGATGGCTTTATTTTGAAATGTTATTTTTACGCTACGATTTCCCTTTCCTATTTTTCGCTCATCAGTGCCATGTGAGTAAAGTTGTAAGGTTATACGTTGACATTCACTGCGAAGTTTGTGTTGAGAAGACACAGGTTTTACTGCAGTTAACGTGTACCAACTTTCGTTCATGTGCGTGAAACGCGACAAAACGTCACCTGATAGCTGATTTTAACTTTCGTAAGCCCCTCCCACTTCCGATTTTCCACGCTTTTTCACCAGAGAGGAGGGAAAAATAAAATAAGAAGAAGAAGAAGAAGAAGAAAAGAACATCTCCTAATAAAAATCAATGAGGAGAAGAAGGAAGAAGAAGAGGGCGAGAGGATGCTTTTCAAGATAAAAGCCCTTTGAGATCCTCCACTGTTTGTACCCAAAGCCTCATAGTCTCCTGTTTCGCCCCATGGATGCATGACGTAGATTATTCAAGATAAACAACATCTATAAAAGTAATCGGCCGTCTCCTTTGCCGCTATCAAACCAGCCAAAAAGACGCTGTTTGCGGTGTTTTTTGTAACTGGAGTTCACCAATCGTGCCGTCAGGTCTTAAACTGTGTCCTCTCTCGTGTGGGAATTGCTGTCGTGAGCTCTTTATCATTTGCTGGCAGCATTACAGAGGAACGTGAGAGAACACAAAGGCAGCGTGGGTGGATGATGATAAACGGTCATCGTGGACCGGCCGGGGTTAAAGACGCCGCTGAGAGGAGGGACGAGGAGGGCAGCGAGAGTTCACCGGCGTTTAAAACGAGAGAGCAGGATGTGAGACAGAGGGCAGAGAAGATTTGTGATATTGTGTTAGAAGATCTCAGAATCCAGGATCAGTGCTGGTTTGGGAAAGGGTTTTGCTGCAGAGTCACCAAAGTTGTAAGTACAAAACTCACATATCTGCACTTTACTTTGTTATCTATCTATCTATCTATCTATCCATATTTATATATATATATATATATGTGTATATATGTATATATATATATATATATATATATATATATATATATATATATATATGTATATATATATATATATATATGTATATGTATATATATATGTATATATACATATACATATATACACGTATATATATATATATATACACATATATATATACACATATATATACACATATACACATATATATATATATATATATATATATACACATATACATATACACATATATATATATACATATACACACATATATATATATATATATATATATATATATATATATATATATATATATATATATATATATATATCTCGAGCAAATTTGACTCCATGGAATAAAAAGCAGCCCGTGTTCTCCGAGCGAAGCGGAAAAGTCCCCGCGGAGTGATTTATGGGAATTTTAGTCTCCATTATTCTTCTTTTTGTAAAAACTGACGTCTTTATTCGGGGCAGGGGGCGGAGTATAAGTCTTTCTGCTTGTTGGCTCGACATCTACCTCACTCCAGATGAGAGGATCGGCTAAAATGTGAGGCGGTAAAAGTGTCTCCTGCTCATCATTTATACATCCATGTACAGGCTCCAGGAGTTTGCCTTCACCTCCTGTAAAACTCAAACCCTCTCTTGGAGCTCAAACACGTTTCTGCTCTTCCTCGACTACACAAGATTAAAAATGGACAAAGAAAAGGTCCAAAAAGTGAAAGATCCCACACAGAAGCTCATGGTGGCGTTAGAATGTATAACGTTTCTCCAGTAGGGGGAGCTTCTGAGACAACTGAGGTGGCGCCATTGTATTTGTTGACCTTATTCTGTCATAAACACTGACCTCGTCAGGACCAGTTGTCCTCATGGAGACCAAATCCTGGTCCTAATGAGGCAGAAGCTAATTAGGTGGTTTAGGTTAAGGACGGGTTAAGGACATTAAGTGGTTATGGTGAGAGTTAATCTGACCAAATCAATGGAAGTCAACGCAGAGTCCTCAGAAGAATAGCTGCACAAACCTGCGTGTGTGTGTGTGTGTGTGTGTGTGTGTGTGTGTGTGTGTATACATACAGATGCAGGTATTGACCGCTGGATTGTTGTGTAACCTCACTTTGATCTGCAGCGTGTGTGTGTGTGTGTGTGTGTGTGTGTATATTTGTACATGGGTCTTTGTGAAGACCAACAACGTGAATAAACCACAGGAAGTGAGGACATTTAGTCAAACTGGGGACATTTTGGTTGGTCCTCACGATCTGTCTGGTTTAAGGGTTAGGTTAAGGTGATGGTTAAGGTAAGGGTAAGGGTAAAGGCCTAAGGGATGTATAACATCTTCATGTCCTCACTAAGAATGCTGTACAAAATGTTTTCTCACACTTCCTTATTGTGAGAGGAATCTGGGTAATCTGGTTTGTTCTATTTTATTTAACTTATTTAATTCCAGTATATGTGCATTCTTTTTTAAGGGTTTTATTGCTTTTAATCCTCATTTCTGATTTTTGAATTCTGATTCAATTCATTTTCAATTTTCAATCCCGGCTTATTTTTCAAAACCTTACTGCTACGGTTAACGTCCAATTTTCAGGTTTTGCCATTCATGTAAATCTTGTGCTCGCTCTGTTTTAATCAGAGTTTTGTGAACAGGAGTTGGAAAAAATATGTACAGGGAAAAAAAACTGGCAACCAATAAAATGAGACTTGATTAGAAAAACAACAATTTACCTGCTTCATTTTAAAAAACAGCTTCTCCTCTGATTGACTGTGTGTCTGATGGATGGAAACACACACACACACACACACACACACTCCTCCTCCTCCTCCTCTAAAAAAAAGGCTAATTAACACAATGTCAGGCTGAATAATGAAGTGGAATGAATGCTAATTAAGACGAGCGAGCATGTTTGATCAAAACGTACCATGTCAGTCTTTTGTAAACGGCTCCATAAAAATAACTCAATTCTTCCAACATCCACCCATGAGCAATAAAAGGTCAGAAAACAATAGCTATTGGATAAAGATGAGAGAGAATGTGTCTTTTTTTTCTCTTCTCCCTGCAGGACATGGACGTACGTCTTCTCGCTCCACTGCGACAGAACGGCGTGGTCAGCATTTACTTTACTATGCAAATGAATGCGTTTATATTTGCATACGTACGTAATTACAAAATGTTTCTTCCGTAGCCAGAAGACACAAAAGTCAAGTATTTTACAATTCAAAATTATATCAATCATCCGCATATTTATATGTCAGGCTCCTCGCAATTTCATGAAAATGCCACGTTGGAACTCGCAAACGAGATTATCGCAGAGGTGGCGGCGGCTAAACAGGTGCTGTGTCACTTGCAGTGCGCGACAAGCTAATGTACCGCGTGTACTTCTGCTCTCTACCACAACTTTTGACTTTTTGAACTCCTGTGACGATCAATTCCCACTGGAAATATGTTTGTTTTACTCATTTCACCACATTCACTTACTCATGATGCTGCTGTTAGCCTAGCGATTAGCTTAGCAGAGGTCAACGATACACAAAAGACAAGGAATTTGAGTGAAACACTGAAAATAAAATAGGTTGATAAACTAATAACTAAACAACTTCAGTTGCTTAAATTCAAATTAATTAAGTTCGTACAATCTTAGGTAACAAGTTGTACCAGAAAAAAATCTCGCTAACTTTAGTTTGAAGTGGCTTATTTCATTTAAGAGCTAGGACAAATTTAGAGTATTGGTATCAATATCGGATAAAAATGCAGTCTGAAGCCTGATGTAATCTAACAATCTATACATTACATTTAAGGGCTGTAAAAATGTCAATAAAAAGCAGCAGCGGTGTTTTAGCTGAGTCATGTTGTGGGCTGCTTATTTCCTATTCCTATTTTTTTGGGAAAATAACTTAAAAGTTAGAACAAACGTGTTGTCAACAGCTTTGTAGTTTTAAAAAGTCTAAAACAACAGTATCAGACTGATATCAGTATCGGTACATAATCAATTTATCTATCGATTCTTCTTTTGAGTAATGTTGATCAGTGTTTCCTAAACCTGGAAATAATGACGTTCTCAAAAGTCAAACTTTGTTCACAAACCAAAATGACTCCGTTTTAATGGATTTCTTTGTTATTTGGAGCAAAGAAACCGGAAAATATTCACATTTAAGAAGCAGAAAATCCAGAAAACTTTTATTACTTACTAAAACATTCATCAATTATTCAAATAGTTGACGATTACTTTAGTAATCAATTAAAAGAGTCCTAGTTCCGTCCCTAGATGGATTATTAATTATTGACAAATGAGCGTAGCCTGACTTAGGGCTGCAGCGATTAATCGACTCGTTTTGATAATTGATTAATCAGTTGGGAACAAAATGAGACTTCTGAGAACAGAGATTATTTCAATCCACATTTTATGAAGCGAGAACATCATTGACGGATAAGTGGAAGTAAGTGTAGTGCATGACGTGCGAGTGCTGTACGTCCTGTACCATGTGTTACCAAACCCATCAATAACACATTCACTCCCTTCCACTAACGTACGTGGACTATTGACTGCTCGACGCAACACCAACATGATCACCGCCTCTAAATATAGCTCATGTTTCCAGCAGAGGAAACACGTTAAAGAAGAACCGCACGCCGTCCACAGCTCAGCGTCTGAATAAACTGGTTAAATCTGACATCTCGGGAAACAAAACTTCTCCCGACACGCGGTGAATTCTCCAGCAGTCTGATAAAGCACTGCCTGCACAGCGAGAGGCAGCAGGGGCTCCAGAGTAAACAGCATGAGCAGCTTACGAAAGCAAAGAGAGACACTTATTGTCTGAAAACCAGAGCGTCAACAGGTGGGCGGACGCTGGAGACTGAGCCTGAGGTGTGTGTGTGTGTGTGTGTGTGTGTGATGCCTGGAGAGGTTTTCAGGTGCTAAAAGCAAAAGTAGAGGAATTTATGGGTGATTTAAAGCAACACAGTGGAGTTTTGTACTTCTTTTTGTGCCATTGTGCCAAATCCAGGTAATGCAGACCTACTCAGGCTTTGACTGAGGTGCCATTCACCCTGTTGATGGAGTCAAAATTCGACGTTAGATCACTTTAAGCCGACTATGCTCCAGGAGAATCAGAGGTTAAATCCGCTCTGGATCATTCAGTCACGTTAGCTTAGAAGTAGAACTCAAACGCACGACAGATTTTGTAGGAGTGATAAAAAAAATAAAGCTGAACAAATAAGACAAAAGCAGAACAGGAAGTAAAACTAAACAAAGTAGGAAGAACTACAAAATAAAACTGAAAAACAGAAAAATCACTTTACAACCGTTTGTTTTTCGTAGTCTCAAATGGCCTTTATGTGTATTTAAGGCAAGGGCCTTGCTTTTCAGAGGCTGCCATTTTGTTTCTCGTCTCCAAGGGAACCCCGAATGGACAAACCCGTCAGAACTTCGTCGGAAGCAGAAGCTCACGATGTAAACAAACAAGAGCGAGAACCTGTCTTCTACATCAAGGTCACGGTAGTTTCTTGACAAACGGTAACGTTAACGTTGCTGCGCAGATTAGCTCTTGGTAAATCCAGTCCATGAAATCTGTTTGTGAGTTTGTATTCCTCCACCGTCTCTGTGGATCTGTGGGGATCTTGTTAGCCTGTTAGCCTGTTAGCCCGTCTCCTGGCAGAACATCGATCCACCATCATCACAACCAGCAAAGAAGTGTTTCCTGGTTGTGTGACGTCAGCTAACTGAGCTTCTATTGGCAATAAAAATGAAAAGTTTGTCTTATTGCTAACTGCGGTTTGTTCACTAAATGAACTTGCCTTTTAAAATAAACAACAATGCCACTAATCCTCATCTGTGGACCCTCCAGCTCCTCATGGAGACACTTGACGAGTCAAAGCCCAGAAAAGATTTATAGTTGCTCCCAGTGAGCTCTGACTCTCCTCCCCCTGGGGCGTTGGGTTTCCATCTCAGTGTGACACATTCTGATAAAATGTCAAAACTAATGACAAATTTACCCCCCAACAGTTGCCACGGCCCCTTTTTACTTACTGGAAGAATTCGCTCTCTGGAGGAAAATAGCATTTCTGTGTGTCCTCCTGCACCTCAAAATCCTCTTGTTCATTCAAACTTGATCTACAGCAATGGCCTCAAGTTAAACTAGAAATGAATAGGGACACGAGTCATTATGATTGTATCAATACACTTATCAATGCTTTTACTTGAAGCTAAAGTCAACTGAACACAGACAGTAGGAGCCAAAACATGGCAGTCGCTAGCAGCAGGAGAAACGCTAGCTTAGCTAAACATGAGCTTCCCTAAATGCTAGTTTAGCTACAGCAGGCGAACACACTGCGCTGCCTCAACCTTTCTAACGTGTTGTACTTTTGTTTTTGTGCGTTTGTGAGCATTTACTTGCAGCAATATTTTTTATCTCCTTATTTTTTTGCTAACTTTAGCAAAAAAATAGCCCCAGGCTTTGGAAATTGGCAGCTTCGTCATCATTAGGGGACGGAGTAGAACACGCTAGCAGTACAAGCGCACAGCACTTATTTAAACGTTGATATCGAACGCTAATAGACACGTACAGACGACAACTGCGCTGCAACTAATTAAAGTTATAGAGCATTGATTTATCTCATAATCTGATTATTTTGTCAATGACTCGATTGTTTACTTGATACAAACTAGGGATGCAGGCAGTTAATTTCACTACGGAAGGGACTAAATAACCTCTGCAGTTGTGTGCAAGGAAAAATATTATATACATATATAAATAATTGGTAATTAATGTACTAATGAACAAATTGCTACAGCCCTAAACTGCAGTGCTCAATATTTTTGCAGTATGAATGAACAAGAGATCGTTTCTTTTATGAAAATAGGACAAATTTGGGGGATTTCTCCTCACATTTATGTCAATTATGACACATTTTCTGTTCAGTTAATCAGTTCATCTTCAGCTTGTTAAAACCTGTAAAAAGTAAACGGACACTACATTAGGCGCCCTGTGATACACGACGTCAGACCACATGCAAAACAAACCTTGCGTGCTTTTACTGCATGCAAAAGTGCATCACCGGTTGCCATGGCGACGAGTCACGGCACAGCACAGCGAGGCAACAACAAACAAAAAAAAGTCGATACAGAAAAACACAGTATGTGCGTGTGGAGAAGAGTTTCTCCGTGTTCTCGTGTGGGAGGAGAATTTTCACCCCTTCATCTTGATATCAGGAATGTGCAGAGCTGCTCGACAACAGCGAGTACGTCTGCTGGTGAGGAGCCAACACAACCCCTAAGAGTCCAGATCAGTGCAGTAGCAGGCAAACACACTGGATCACATATCAGAGGAAGAAAGAAGTCAACTCTGATGTCATTAAAAAACCCTTAATATTCCATTAAGGCCTCACTTTACTCAAGCAAAAGTGATATCTAATAGGGGGTCAAAATGTGGATTTGGTGATTTATCGGCATCCTTCCTAGCTCAATGCGATAATCGATACGCCAGGGCAAACGTGGATATTTTAATTCATCTAAATTAAACAGTTTATGGCCAGTGCAAATGAGCATTTTATGGGTTGTGCTAACAATTTAAAGACATTCAAACACGTAAAAAGGAACGGGTGAGGTATAATCTGCCAAATATCTGCCTCATGTACGAAACCAGGTGATTTTGAGGCAAGAAAAACTTTAAAAAAAGGTCACAAGGTCGAACCTGGAGTCACTATTTGGCAAGAGGGAGTACATTTTACATGTTGTACTGGCCCCTTAAGGGTATTCCAACAAGTACAAAGCAATGGGTGAGGTATAATCTGCCAGATATCTGCCTCATGTATGAAACCAAGGGATTTTGAGGCAAGAAAAACCATAACAAGGTCACAAGGTCGGAGATGGAGTCACTATTTGGCAAGAGGGAATGTACATTTTATGAGTTGTACTGGCCCTTTAAGGGTATTCCAACAAGTACAAAGGAATGAGTGAGGTATAATCTGTCAGATATCTGCCTCATGCATGAAACCAAGGGACTTTGAAGCAAGAAAAACCTTAAAAAAGGTCACAAGGTCGGAGCTGGAGTCACTATTTGGCAAGAGTGAATGTACATTTTAAGAGTTGTACTGCCCCTTTAAGGGTATACCAACAAGTACAAAGGAATGGGTGAGGTATAATCTGTCAGATATCTGCCTCATGCATGAAAAAAAGGGACTTTGAAGCAAGAAAAACCTTAAAAAGGTCACAAGGTCGGAGCTGGAGTCACTATTTAGTTTTCCAACAAGTACAGAGGACTGGATGAGGTATAATCTGCCAAAGAATTACCTGCATGAGTGGCACCTATTCTAAACTGTTTTGAAGAAGAGTAAGTGACTAGTTTGAGATCATAAAACAGGAGCTGAAACTGAGCCTCTAGTGCAGCCTCTCAAGAGTGAGCTGGTGTGTGTGTGTGCATAAATGACAACATCACGTTGTCAGCCTCTGATCATTACACACACCAGTCAATATGACCACGCACCTTTGAAGTTGATTAACTGCACGTCTGATCCATAAATCTTTCATAACTCCACGTCAGTGTGGGCTAAACAATGGTCCACGTATCTGTCATATAAAAAAAAGATCCGTACCGCAGCTGTCTGACAGAAAATCATGTTTCTGGGTGTGTTCACGGCAGAGAAAGTGACTTCAATGAACAGAATATAATAAAAAAAACATATAAACCTATAAAAGAAATGATAGAATCTTTAGTGCCAATAAAAGAAAAATGCATGTAATTCTATCAAACTGGGTCGAGCCAAGGTCTCCATGGATAAATAACCGTGCACATATTCAAATGAACACAAATTAAACCTAGAATCAAACACTGCCAAAAAAAAAGTGTGCAAATTCAATTCAATTCAAATTCAAAACGACAGACAGAAAAAACCCCAAAAACAGACAGAAAAAAAGGAACAAAAAATACCGCTCACATGCTGATAAGTAACTGAGCTAATTCAAATCAAAACTATCAAGCTTTTTTCTCAAACAACACAAACGGAAGGAAAATCACATAAAATGATACACAAATAAAATTAGAATAAAGTCTAATTAAGTAAATTAAAGACAAAGAATAATAAAAAAACTCAGTGACTGCTCACGTTCAGCGTCCACTGGAACCTCCTGCTCCGACATGTGACAACTGACCATCAACTGACCGTCATCCGCGGATCCACAGCGGTCTTTATTGACAGATTAGTGATTTAAACGAGTGCCACATGGGGTCTGTGGAAAATCCACATCAGGGTGGATCGATGTGGATGGTGTGTGGAAAAGGGAATTTTCTAACCGCACACACACACACACACACCTGTTCTTTCACACAGAAACATGTGCATCATCTGGTGTCAGGAAAATGATACAAAAACTTGACCAAAATTGTGCAGAAAATGTGGTGTGGAAACATAAAAACACACAAAATCCAATCCTAAAAGTGCACATTTGGAGATTATTATGGGTTTAGAAGTCTTTCAACTGAAATGCAGAAGCCTGATAACTTCACATTTATTTCAATCAGCTGTGTTCAATCAAGCAAACTTCTAAACACATGCAGGACCAGGACTGAGAAACCCCGAGCTACTGACATGAGGGAAATGAAGGGCAGCAATGTTTTTACAAAAATGTGCCCGGAATCTGGTCTGGAAATGTCAAACACACTAGATCTGATTATAAAACTGCTCATTTGGAGACTTTAAAGTCACATGTGAGAACCACAACGTCCAAAAACATGATCTAAAGGAAACGCACAGTTAAGGTTGATATTGATTTTTCATTATAGAGAAAGACAGTCGCACTTAATCTCACTTACAGAGGTCAAACTACTCCTGGACAGGAAACCCATACGTTAAAGTCCATTTACACATATTTTTATGCATTTTCCGACTCCAATGCAACAAGAATCTATGGATTCAACGACACTAAAACAAACTAAATCTAATGTCATGAACATGGTAAAAAAAAGGATTAAGCAAATTTGACAAAAATCTGGTCTGGAAATGTAAAATCTGATTAGAAATGTGTGCATTTTGAGATTGAAAAGTCTTTAAAGTCACACAATGTTCCAAAATAATGACCAAAAGTCACATTTCATCTCATTTACTTAATTCACAGAGCTCATGGACATGAAACCCATAAACGTACACTATTTTTATGCATTTTTCTGACTCAAATACAACAATTACAGCAACAAGAATCTATGGATTCAACGACACAGAAGCAAACGTCATCTAATGTCATGAAAATCATCCAAAACGAGGTCAATTTCACAAAAACGAGGTCTGGAAAAGTCAAACACATTTTAAAAGTCTTTAAAGCCACACACAACCAAAGAGTCCAAGAAAAAACACGAGAGGGAAACGAAACCGATGACATTAACATTGATTTTTCATTATGAGGAAGAAGACCACACTTTATCTCACTTCATTTATCCACACAGGACAAACCCAGAAACTTCCCCTAGATTCAATGAATTCAAAGAGAAATCGTCACCGCTTCATTTGGAGACATGAAAATCATGCAAACGTGCACAAAACACACGGAATTACTTCGAAAATTGCGCATTTTGGAGATTTAAAGGTCACATGTGAGAACCGCAGAGTGTCAGGAAACGCACGGTTAACACTGAGATTCACTTTATCCACACAGGTCAAACTATGACTGAAACACATGAAACCCATAAACCATTATACTGCTTTTTTTGAAACTTTAAATCAATTTCAATCCATGGATTCAATGAGAAACCATCACAGCTTCATTTAGAGACACGGGAATCAGCCAAAAAGAGGCAGACTGGACAAAAATGTGCACCAAATTTGACCTGGAATATGTAAAACATCCAAGATTCATTGGAAAATTACGCATTTGGAGAATTAAAGGTCTTTAGAACCCCGCGTGAGAAGCACAAAGTCCAGAGAATTAGCACTGCGGGACTGTTGTACTCACCATGTCTGTGTGGAGACGCCGGCTGCTGCTGCTGCTGATTCTGCTGCTGCTGATTCTGCTGCTGCTGCTGCTGGAAACATGTCACGACACTAAATCCTCCATGAGCCAAAAAAAACAAACAAACAAAACAAAACAAAACAAAACAAAACTGCTCTTCAGTCCGAGCTCCGCGCGACAACAACGACTGCGAGTCACAAAAACCCACAGAGAGTGGAGAGAGTCCGCAGAGCAGCGGTGCGCAAACTGTGTGTGCGGACACGCGCGTGGATGTGGAACTGGAAGTGAAGGAGAGTCCGTGCGCAAAACGCGGCGAGGGGAGCACGAGGGAGCGCGCGCCACTCAGACGCACAGAGAGAGAGAGAGGAGTGGAGGAACCTCGTGGGAGAGGTGACGATGATGATGATGATGATGATGTTTGAGTCCACGCAGTTTTTTGTTTTTTTTTGAGGAGCGGCAGCTCAGTGGAGTCAACGCCGAGGATGAACGCGCTCCCTCTGGACTCAGAGCAGACACTGAGCCGCTCTGTGTGTCTGGTTCTGGTCCCTCCTCTTTAGTCTCTCTCTCTCCCTCTCTCTCTCTCTCGTGGAGGTGTGGTTCTGGACCAATTAAAGGTCAAGTCTGTGTTTCTTTTAAAACACATCATTAATACTTACATTTATTCAACCTTTGTTAACAAGCACCTGTTCAGACCACTCTTAATACTTTGCGCCTGTGGTTCTCAAACTGTGGTACGTGAGCTCGACAGGGAACCGTCAGGTAATGTTTATTTCGAGGGGAAATCCGTCAAAGCGAGTTGTCAAAAGTTGCGTTGGCACTGCCCTCTAGAGGAAGTCTTGTGTAACATCCATACTAATGCAAAAGATGCACGTAATTATGTAGAATAGAGACGAACGGAGACGAGGTTCGGGGCGAACGGACGTAAATTGAGCGAACAGTATATCGGCCTTCAGTCTGGAACAGGCTGGAGTCTCCTCCCACTTCCAGGAGGCGTGACCCTGTACACAATTGGACGGACCTGCAACCAATCAGACCAATGAAAAAGTGTCAACAACAGCCAAGATCAGAAATGCCAATTTGCTAAAAGTTGAATTTGAAGGACTTTAATATAATTATTACTGTTTTCAAATTGACTTTTTTACAAAAAAAACAGGAAATGCCACGATTATTTCTTGATTAAGTTGTCAAATTATAGTTCTTTACTTGTATTCCCGCATAGACAAAATTATTTTAGTAGTTGAAGTAGTTGTTATTGATTGATTCATTTCTGACTTCTCAAATTTCTGTAAGGTGAATTCAGTTTGTTATTTTTCAGATAAATAACAAAAACATGTTTTAGTTTTAAACTAGTTTTTGAAATTTTTCTAAACATATTTATGTTTTTTGAGAGTTTGTTAAACACTGTATATACAAATAAATCTCGTAATCAGACTATGAATCGCATTATCCAGGTGTGTTAGTCCGACTAAGACTAGCTCGATAATAGTCCGACTAACGGGTTTACATTGACTTCAAGTGTGCTGGGAAGATGATGTGGGACCAAAGAAAAATCTCTCGTGACCCATTTGGAGGTCTTGACCCAGTCTTTGGGAACCTCTGCAGTAGAGTGAGAAGAAAATTGTCATTTAAACTAAATGTCTGGAGTGGACTGAGCAGAGACAGTGGACTGTGACATGAGGACGACCAAACGTCCATGTCTCGGTGTCTCCGTCTCTCATTTCCCCGTCGACTCTACACTGCACATCATTTCTGCCTAATTCACCGTCATCGTTCCCTAATCGGCTTCTTAAAAAGCATCAAAAACCAATCTGAGATTCTGTTTGAGTCGAGTTAATCCGATAAATCGCCGAGGAGGAGACGTTTGAGAGAGCAGACGACTCCAGAGTAAGTCGATTAACTTTTACTGCCTGTGTTTATGGCTAAAGTAGCCGCCGTGTAGACGAGCTTTGTTAATTATTTTTACGTCCAGACGACGTGACTTTGCTGTTTCACCGGCGTCAGACTCAGACGTCAGGAGACTGAGACTGACACAGCGGTGACTCAACAGCAGAGACATGAAGTTAATCAAGTTTTTACATGACGTACTACGTGTTTATTTCTTTTTAACAACGCAAGTAAATGTTAGTGATGGGAAAACTGTCCTTCGTGTATTTATTTATTTATTTCAGCAGCCGTACAAAGAAAGTCAAACCCTCACAAAC
Source organism: Solea senegalensis (assembly GCF_019176455.1). NCBI lineage: Eukaryota > Metazoa > Chordata > Actinopteri > Pleuronectiformes > Soleidae > Solea > Solea senegalensis. Next base: position 24,344,753 of record NC_058032.1, read on the forward strand.
ACACCGGCTGAGGTCGTACCATAGTCTGACTAAGGTACGCAATCGGACAACTTGTGGAGTCTGAGTTTACATTGCAGGGCAGAAAATCAATTTATCGGCCGTGTACGTCTGACTCCGCCTCCGCAGGTGGTGCTGTATCGCTCCATAAGCTAGTGCGTATAGAGTTTCCTGTTGACCTTTATGTCACAGAAAAACAAATGGGAGATGGTCAAAATACTGGGGGGGACATTTTGAACGCTAAGTTTGACTCCAGTCTGACTAAGCAGTAATCGGACTATGAATCGCATTATCCAGGTATGTTAGTCAGACTATGACTAGCTTGATATTAGTCAGACTAACATGTTTACATGACATTAAGAAAACCAATTGATTGTCTTCGTCGGACTAAAATCTTTAGTCTTTAATCTTTAACATGTATGTAAACACAGTGAATGACTTATTTTAATTTCCTGGAGGGTTACTCTCACCTTATCTGATATTGATTGATTTGATTGATTATATGATATTGGAATAGTTCACACACAGAGGACGTTACAGTCAGTACGTTTACATGCTCAATTTAATCCGACTAAGGTCATAGTCTTAGACAAGCAATCGGACAACTTGTCGAGTCTGAGTGAACATGTGGAGAAAAAAATTGATTCATCAGCAGTGTACATGTGACTCCGCCTCCGTAGGTGGCGCTGTATCTCTCTATAAGTAGTGTGCATAGAATCACATCACAGACAAACAAACAGTGGACATTGAGTAACAACTAAGTGTATACATGCAGGAGTAATCAGACTATGAATCGCATTATCCAGGTGTGTTAGTCCGACTAAGACTAGCCCGATGTTATTCGGACTAACGTGTTTACATGACATTGCCAAATTTTAAGAAAGTTGAATTTTACGAGAGCAGGAGCAGTTGCCGATATTCGCTTGTTCCTGGTAATTTAAGACAAAAGTAACGTCAGATTAAGACAAAATTGCACGTGCCACACGTTGAGAACCATGGTTTATAGACTAGGGAATCGTATGAATGAACAGACAGGATTATGGAAACAGAGCAAAGGAACATCAGTGTGTTTCTGTTCCCCCAGTTTCACAGACTGTCACGTCATGATTTCTGTGAAAAGAGGACAAGGAGGAAAATGTCGAGGCAGGAAAAGCTTGTTAAAGACGTCGTTAAACCAGGACACCGAGGTCCGTGAGGACAACGAGGACTAGACTGATCGGGGACATATCAGACGACATGAAAGTTTCTCTTTATGCTCCTCGTATGTCGAGATGATGATATTCATCCAGAGAGTCTGACGTTTACGGCTGTGCAGAGAAAAACCTCTGAGCACTGTCACTAAAGCAGTGTGTCACCTCTGCCACCAGGGGTCTCTCCATCAAAACATTAGCAAGTTATAAGTCGCAATGCAGCGTGGAATTATGGGAAGTGTAGTTTTGTTGTCTTGTTTGGTTTCCTGTGGGTTTGAGTTTTGAGGAAAACAAACTCGTTAACTAGTAGCACCAAAAATTTCCTTTATTTTATTTTTTTTAGGTATTTTATTGTGAAAGGGGCAGTTGTGTTACCGCACCTAACAAAAAGAGAACACAATTCTAATAGGTTATTGTTATTTTTTGGGTTTTTTTCAAGATTATATTTTATAGTCATATTTGGGAGGGATTTTAGAAAAAAAGAACACATTTTTACAGTCAGTGTGTTAGTTTGGATTAGATTAGACTACATAGCTTTATTGTCATTGTAAGCAAACTATAATGAAATTATATGATGCAGGAACAAACACCTGTGCACCACTATGAATAAAAACATGTGTCAACATATTTGTGCGTCACAAAGAAAGACAGAAAAAGCCCGAGGGCGAAAACAGCCTGACAAACTCAGATCAGGTCACTTCACAGTGTGATGTTTGTGCTGCAGTGAGCGTGGACACAACTGTGAGACCAGAGGACAGATGTACTGTAAGTGAGAATGAAATAAACTGTGTGTGTGTTCTTGTGCATAAACCATATAGTGAGGACATGTTGGCTGGTCCTCACATTCTGGTTTAGGGTTTCACATTTAGTCGTGATGGTTAAGGTAAGGGACTGCATTATGTCTACGAGTGTCCTCACTACAAATACTGCGCACACCTGTGTGTGTGTGTGTGTGTGTGTGTGTGTGTGTGTGTGTGTCAGAGTCCATGTGGATCCACCAGGTGCGACTCATGACTAAAATTAAAACCCAGCTCGTTCATCTCCAGCCTCCTGGCTCACAAACTCTGCTCTGTAATTATTTTACTTTTTCAACATTTGCATCTGTTTTCCCTGAACCTTGACCGTAAACAACTCATCTCATCTACACCGCTCCTCTTATCTCTGCGTCCACATCTTTCTGTGCAGGAAAATGTTTTCGTCTGTATAAAAACACAGCAGCGCAAAGTCAAATTTGATGATGAATAGTTAGATTATTTGTACCTGCATGTTGCTCTGGATGTTTGGAGCCTTTTGTGTCACATATAGAAACGGGTATTGCAACTGTATTCACAAGAGGATTCACATAAGTTGGAGTGGGTGATTATATTCACAGTAACTACTTCTAATTAACTATATATCAATCAGTTGAAGTGTGTCATTGTCTCCTTTATTACTCAAAAGCGATACAATGCCGGTGACTGAGTTGAGGTTTTTTGCAGCTCGTGCCCCGTCATCACTTTTTAACCTCCAGAGTTCTGACTATATATAATAAACTGGAATATATTGTATAATTGATGTTTTCATGTCTCGAGTGCGAGACTTTTGTTTTTTAACGCTCTGCTGAGACAGCGTTAGTTTTACAGTCTGCACTCAGAAAGTGGCCTTCAGTGGAAAGATAAGCGAGAAGTGTGTCTGAAGAACATCGTCCAACATTCAGGCTCAAGGTAACTTCAGATTCAACAACATCAACAACAACAAAACAAATACATCACAGTCTGTGTGTGAGGACAGAAACTCCTGTTAGATTAAATTTAATTTATGTTCAGAAGATTCAAGAATCGCATAAAAACATCTAACAGTTATAAAACTGGTGTCTCTACACTGCAAAAACTCATTTTCTCATAAAAAGTTGAATGAAGTCAGAATTAAGTCGGAAATCTGAGATTAAAATCATAAAGTCGGAATTCTTTGAAAAAGTCAGAATTCTGAGATTAATGTCATGAAGTTGGAATTCTCACAAAAGTCGGAATTCTGAGATTAAAGTCACAGTCAGAATTCTCAGAAATCGGAATTCTGACAAAAAGACAGAATTCGGCTTAAAAAAGTCACAATTCTGAGATCATTTAGTCGGAATTCTCCCCCCAAAAAGTCAGAATTCTTATAAAATCAAAGTCAGAATTCTTATAAAAAAAAGTCAGAATTCTTATTAAAAAAAAGTCAGAATTCTTATAAAAAAAAGTCAGAATTCTGGGATTAAAGTCAAAAAGTCGGAATTCTCATAAAAAGTCAGGGATTCTGGGATTAAATCATGTTATTAAGATAAAGTTGAATTTAATGAGATTTTTTCTATTTAATGAATACGTTCAGATGCCTAAAACATGATCTCAGAGAATAATTGTCACTCTTCTTCTTCTCTGCGAGGTTTTCAGGGTTTTTAGCTGAAATGTGTGACCTGGCTGTGACTTCCTGTGGAACAGACTGTGAGTGAACCTCCGGCTCCTGAGCTTTTTCAAACTGGGTCACATCAAAATTCCTCCTCCCTCCTTCCCGAAATAAAAGAATCAGGCGTGTTCATCATTTCAAAGCTGGAGCTTTAGAGACCTTTTTTGTCTGTGTGTGAATTCTTTCACTGAAAAGACGACGACGATGAACCGAGGAAGATTTTAAATATTTAACCTCCTTTTTTCCCCTCTCTGGTTCAAAATGAAAGATGATGTAAAAAAAAAACCTTTGACTCTTTGGATTTTAATGAAGTAAACATCCTTCGGTATGACCGAGGACTGTTGGGAAAGTGAAGAGGTTACTTAAGAAATGAGTGAATAAACTGCACCGTTTTCTATGCTTTACTTCTCAATCCTGGTCCTGGTGAGCAACTGCCCTGCATGTTTTAGATGTTTCTCTGCTCTAACACACCTGACTCATATGGTCAGCTCATCAATAAGCTCTGCAGTTTGACAGTTTTCTGCAGAGATCTGAAGCAACAAAGGAAACAATCCTGCGTTTCTGAAATCAACGTGCCTTGGTCTCTCCTTTTTTAAAAAAAGCAACACATTTGCAGTCTTTTGTTTCGTAGAATCTCCATGAGGCTGGAGATGTTCTGCAGAGATAACGACCATCAGACAGAACCAGTTCGCTTTGATTGTCACTGCACACGCTTCTGTTTTTTGATCCTCTCTGTCTGTTGATCTCTATGCTCCATCTGCATTTATTTCTCCCTGTTCTTCAGCAGGTTTTTATGTTTGTTGGTTTCTGAATTGTCGTCCTCATTTCATTTTCTTTATGTTTGGCACTGGTGCCGTCAAAAGCTTTTATTATTGGCACACATTAAAAAACAACATGTGGATCCTTTTTCTTCTACAACGTGAATTTGAAGGATGGTGTTTCTGGAAAGGAAGCAGTTTTTGTTTGATTTGATTTGATGAATAATGAAGAAAAAGTCAGCAGAGCAGAGTGAACGCTCTGTTTTCACTGATTAAACAGAGGAAACACTGCAGAGGAACAATCAGTTTCAACATGTGTTCAATTAAAACAAACAGTTTAAGAACATTTTGATCTTTGGAGATTTGCAAGTGAATAAAAACATCACCAGAAGTCGGGTTTGTCATATTTGGTTTATCTCATAGCCTGTTCGAAAATATTCTTAATGTGGAAGAAACCAACCTTCAGATTGTGTGACACAGTGTTTTTCTTGGAGTTAGAGGAGAAAAAATTGTCTTTATGTGGTTTAACTGGCAGATTTAACAGTCATTGTCGACCTCTGTTTTTGGCTTTTCATTTCTAGAATATTTTATCCTTTTTTTCCATGTATATTTTTCTTCCATGTATTTATTTTTAGTCTATTGTAAACAACGGTAACTGAAAATCCTCACACTAACACCCCTACGGACAAAAATGTCCTCAGTGAAACCCATTCAAATCACTACTTTTGATGCATCGTGACAAAAATGTGTCAATTCAAGGGTTAAAAACTTGAAAAATCGATTAGCGGTTGATAAGTATGAAAAAAATATGTGCTCTAGGTATGTTAACGTAAGTTTTCTGAAGGCACATCTAAGGGTTAATCTAATTAGTTTTGTTCTTATTTTCTTATAGATCATTTGTTCACACTAATGTACTTCCATAATGTCTTTGCTATTTACTGAGCATTTTTGTTACAGTTAAACTGTCCTTTGTTTTGATGAAGGAGCTCAAATTGGTTATTCAATTGTCAATAAAACATGTTCACAAAAACACAAGGAGTTATGCTCATCTTTCTAACTGCTTTTTTCTGTAATTAAAGCGAAAACTCCCAGCTTCATTTCTTCTCCTGCATTAACCTGGGCTGCTTCTTCTGCTGTCATTTATGGTTTCCATGGTTTTCAGAGTCAGTAGGTGACGCGTGGAGCTGCGAGTCTCCGGTATAATCCATCTCTCCCCAGAGAAACCATCTCGCGCTGTTCACATCCTCATCTTCGGGGGCAGAATCATCATATAATTTACGTGGGATTTTGGTTCAGCCCACGGTTTGTCCACATTCCAGCTCAAAGAAAAACTTCTTTATATTGTTTTTCCCACACAGAGCCTGAAGCAACACATTGCTGTTTTTCACGTGTGTTTCTGTGTTGTTTTCTTTCAGAGTTCCTCGTCTCTGTGAATGCTCAATCACAGCTTTGTGGCCGATGAGTCAAAAGTAGTAAAGTTACCTTAAACATCAGATAAAATAAATAACATTCAAGTGCTGTTAATGATTAGAAAAATAACACATTTTTAGACGAGCATATGACCTAGGCAAGAGGACAATTTGGGAACGTTAGGAGTTAACCAGTTTGGCTGGTCCTCATGTTCTAAAAGGTTTTTAGGGTTAATAAGACTTAAGTATTTATGGTTTTATGGTTAGACATTTAGGTGTGATTGTTAAGGTAAGGGGTCAAAGAGTAAGTTTACATGCATGCTAAAAGTTTCTTAATGTCATGTAAACATCGAGCTAGTCTTAGTCGGACTAACATACCTGGCCGATTACTCCTGCATGTATACGCTTAGTCAGACTGGAGTCAGACTAAAATGAGTCATTCTGTGTGGAGCGGCAGCAGGAAATAAAAAAAACAAAACAAAACAGATTTGCTTAAATCCAGCTAATATTGCCTCGGCTGGTTCCTCTCCAGCATCATTAGATTTTTCTCTTTTCCTGTATCGACACATAAGCTCTGTCGCCTCAGTAAAGCCTCACCCAGTGACTCCTGCTGTTTTAAAAACTCCATCTGTTCAAAACGTCAAATTCTCTCCACCAGAAGCTTGCAACTGTCTCACAAGACGAGCAGATGAAAAACACTCGTTTTAATCAAACACACCTGACAGACCCGTTCCCTCGTGTACTATTTACTGCAACGAAATATCCAGCGGCCACTGAATCGACTAATGGAGAAACATGAGACGGCGCCGAGCAGCAGCAGCCGCAGCAGGGAGGCGCCGCACTCGTTCAAATCCTCGTTTCTGCTCAGAGACTCAGATTAAAGAGCTGATAATGTTTGTGAGCGGTCATCTGTAGCTGCTCGGGACACACCAGAGGATTTTGGGAGGCGAGGTAATTTGATGTGGTACTAATAAGTGTGTCAGTGGAGGAGGAACGACATAATGTATTATCTCATGGGCCGAATACAGTTATATGGCGGACCGGATGTGGCCCGTGGGCCTTGAGTTTGACACGTGATCACTTACTGAACCCTTCGTGCTCATGCGGCACAGGCCTAGAGAAACAAATAAGGTCCTTACCACACGGAGAAGAAATGAATCCAGAGTCTAAACAGCAGAAGTAAACGAAGAGATGAGTTGCAGGTGAGCGGCTCAGAAGCTCCGCCCCCCGCCCCCCCCCCAACCAGCCAGCAGAACACAGGAAACCAAGAACTTTAACAAAATAAAAGACAAATTAGTAAGTCGTAAAAACAGGAGTAAATAATTTTGCAGAAGTCACAAAATAGACCAGTTTTATCACATTTCTGTTGATAAAAACGAGCCAAGTGAACTTTGAACTGTGACGCATTTCCAATTTTCACAAATTCAATTTGATTTTAAACATTTTGAGCACGGAATTCTGAGGAAATATTCAGAATTATGAGATTAAAATCATAAAGTTGGAATTCTAAGACTGAAGTCGGAAAGTCAGAATTCTCAGAAAAAGTAGCAGATCTCAAAAAAGGCGGAATTATGTAATTAAAGTGATAATCCCATAATACACAACTCCTTATATGGACATCCTGGGGGTGCGTGTTTATAGATCACAGCTTCTGGCTTTACAAAATGTGTTTTTTCTACTTCTTATGTCTTGTTGAGTCAAAGTCATGATTAATTTATGTTGCGTGTTTATATTGTGTTGTGATAATTGTGCACATGTCACAAAATAGACATTATTTATTATATTTCTGTTCAGAAAAACGAGTCAAGTGAACTTTGAACTGCAATGTTTTTCCAAGTTTCACAAATTCAAACCGGTTTTAAAGATTTCGAACACTTTTTGCTCAGGTGTGTTTATATAGTTGGTGAAAATGGAAAAAAAGCAAAACACAAATATTTAATCAGCTTGACTCTCCCATTCTTAAAGCCTCTGTATATAAGTTTTAACACAGTAATGGAGAAAAAGCAGCCTAAATGCTCTGTGTTCTAAGCGTAAAGTGCCTCAAACCACATAAATATGTGATACACAATTTAAATGATAAAAAAAAAAGTCGATAAGTGTTTGAAAATGGTTTCATATTATGTAATATGCACTTGTCTCGCTGTTATCTTGTGTTTCTCTTTGGCCACAATGATGCGGCAAAAAAAGTTCAATGAGATTCAGTTTCGAGACTTTCGAGACATATTTCCTAATGTCATTAAACTGTGAAAACACTGAGAAAGCACTAAAAAAGTGAAGCTAATTAAAGTGTTTCAGACGGGCAAAGAAAGAAAGAAAAATGCACTGAGGCACTTGAGCAGACTGTGACCTTAGCATTTAAGGGGTCGGCGTTAAAGTTCACCAAAAGGACAATTTAGCGTCTACATTTTACTTCTCTTTTCCACAACATCATTTTCCTTCTACCTTTTTCCTCGGTGTAATTTGGCCCCAACCCCTGACCACAGCTCTTCAAAAACATCTCCCGTTACAGCAATTACACCACCACCGTTTCGTCTTCCTGGCTTTTACCCACTTGCACAAATATTTTCATACTCGGGGAGCAATCATTTCTGGCTACCGGGCGCAGGGAAGGACATCGGGGTTTGACGAAGACCAGAGTTTCGGCGAGGCTCCAGATCTGCTGCTCCAGCTCGTCTGGGTTTGATTGATCTCCTCAAAAGTTCTGCTGCCACACAAGTATTTTCGGCGGCTCCATGTCTTCACAAACACCATCTGTGTCGTGTAGGAGGCAGGAAGTTCAATTGTTGAGTTTCTAATTCTTCTAATTCTTATTTTTCCACTCGGTGATTGAAACGTCTGATGAGTCACATTCACATACTGACGCAGTGTGAGGCCTCTCGCCGACTCCTCTGCTCCTTCTTTATGCCATTTTATTAACTTTAGTCAGGCTAAGTTTAATGTTCTGAGAGTCAGAGTCGAGAGGAACTTCCATTGATCCAGAAACACCATCTTTTAGTTTCTTTATTGACATTTGAAGCTGCGGTAGAGAAGACAGCAATTATGAAAAACCTTTCCAACGCAGGAGCTTTTCTCATTTACCCAAGATTTTGAAAAACCTTTGGTGTTACCACTGAAATTAACCGGGGGAAAAACTTTTCCTCTACCCCAAAAGAAGTATCTACTCCCAATGAGGTACTTTTCTTTAAACAAGACCTTTAAATGAAGATGAAGAAAGACTTCAGGACTTTAAATTAAAGACTAGTGGACAAAATTTACAGGATTTTCTTCAGTGGGTAAAAATAAACTTAGATATTTATATATACACACACAATACCAAAAAAAATACAATTTTAAACACATTTACTTTACCTTGTTCACATTGAAACAACTCCCGTACGGTGTAATGTCGGCATGTAAAGAAATGGACATTCCCTGACTGCAAATCCCCCTGTGAAACATTTGTTTCACATATTTTCTGCACTCACATCATTTATACGTCTGCCCTGAGGTCTGTATTTTCAGATTATTTTGGAGGAAATTGAGACAAACAACACCCATAGCGTCGTAAGAAAGGGGTATGTGATTTGAAGTAGCCGTTAAATCGATTCACCATGACTATGTAAAACTTTTAAAACATTACAAAATCTCTATAATGACTGTTTATAGCCCAGAGAGGAAAAGAAACTAAATCTCATTTCAACCTGAGACACTCTGACATTTCTGTCTGGCAAATCCATTTTGCTTTAAACATGCTGCACTTTGTGATTTGAAGCCATGAAATAATGACGGAGACGAAAGAATCCACTAAAGCCAAACTTTACTTCTCTTTTCTTCCAAAAAACCTCCATGAAAAATCAGCGTTCGCAAATAATTTGATGGGGTCAAGTGTTAGAAAATCATTCTCTCGAAACACAGCACGTTCATGTCAGAGTGAGAGTTAATTGTCAGATTAATCAACCACAAAGTATGCATCATTCAATGAGGTGAAGCGAAAATGTTGATATTTAAAGTCATAGGCATCATTTGTTTTGTTCAATTTCATTTCGATTCACTCAAAAACCAAACAGAATTTGAAAAAAAATCATTTATAATATATTATAATTCTTTATAATAAGTATTAGCGAACATTTTCTTCCCACTGGTGAAAAATAACCTGTTTAATCGCAAGTTTGAACAGGTTTTTCACTAGTGGGAATGAGTTTAATCTCAGGATGCTGGCAAGCGAATAAAGTACTTACTAAACATGCATACCACAAAAAAACTAGTAACAAACACTTCTTTACGTTCACGTACATTTAGTACAACATCCTGTAAAATATATTTAGTACATATTTAGTAATAAGCCCCGAGCTGTGACAGTAATATCTGCAGACTTGTCTGAAACTGTCAGTTAACAGTGGTAGTAATGTTAGTGTAACCCACCCTTAGTGAGGATTACTGCATTTCTTTTGATGAAGTAATTCACTTAATTATAATATTATATCTGAAGTGTTTATTGTAATTAACAGGCTTTAGTACTAAACCAGTACTTAACATTAAAACATTAGACATTATTTGTTTCTATTTAAACTGTGATCGGCGACCACTATATTATTTTTCACTGTTTTGTTATGATTTCCAACAGTTACAGCAGTTTCGGGCGGTTTACGGTCAAGTCCACCAGGTGGCTTCTGGGATACACTTTCCCATCCGACTGCAGAGGGAGAAGCACGGCGTGTCCGTTAGCTCCGTATGTGAGAGTGGAAATATTACAGTGGACTTTCCATGGTGGTGTCTGACAGTCATTGTATTTCACATTAGGTAAGCCTGTATACCTTATGTCTGTTAATCTGTTACAAGTTTTATTTATTAATTTTTTTAAACACTTTGTGAGATGTGTTTGTGCTGCCTCGTCGGTAGCTAGTTAGCAGCTAGTTAGCTTGTTACGGAGACGTGTGGGGGTCCTTAAAATAAACATAGAAATGCGCTATTGTTCAAATGTTACAGTGTTGAATGTCACTTATACACTGTTTTCTAATGTATTTTGTTTATTATACATTAATGAAAAGTAAAGTAGTATATTTAAGAGGGTCTAGTGTGAGCCTGTTATTTCTTCTTTCTGATCTGACTGCTGAAGGAGAAGCACGTCATGTACGTTAGCTCCGTATATGAGAGTGGAAATATTACAGTGCTCTTTCCATGGTGGTGTCTGACTGTCATTTTATTTCACATTAGCGCGGCTGGAGTGTGTGTGTGACGAGGGAGAGAGAGAGAGAGCGAGCGAGGAAGAGAGCCGTACCTGAACGAGGAGGAGGAGGAGAAGAAGAAGATGATGTGGTCAAGTTAGGCGACTTCAGGCCTGGGTTCTGGATGAACGTCGGTTGCTCAGCCGGTAAGATTGTTCCTACGTCAAGGATTTCCACGGACTCCAACTTATATATATTTTTTCAGCTCATAACTAACTGCACAAATAAATTAGTGGGCTCACAGCTGCAATAAATTTATAAATTAAATGTCTGGCCAGAGTATTTTTTTAATATTATTATTATTTCTGTTGGGAAAATTGTATTCAAATTGTCAACTGTTTTTTTTTATATATAAATATATTTTGTCAAATTTTGATATCAAAACACAATACAATTGTGTGAGTTTCTGTGTGTGAATTCAACCATTTTCTATAGTCAAAGAGATATCAGTTATGTTGTCAGGTCTGAGCATGAGAGGACACAGGAGTTATTTCTCGGGCAAAATTACGAACAAAAAGAATAAGACGACACTGGAGAGAGTAAAACTCGGGAAGGACCGTGATGTTACTGCAGAGAAGACCGTAAACATGTGGCGACGAGTGACTGCAGACCCACAGAATAAGGAGGCCGCGCCGACGAGGAGATTGAGAGCAGGTGTGTTCCCGACGCAGGCGAGGGTGATTGCCTGCCACAGACACCACCAACGGAATAACCTACACAAACAGGGCACAAATTATTCATTTAAATATTATTGAATTACTATCCTTATTCATTTTACTTACTTACAATGGTTATACGCAAAATCCTGGCTCTTTTTTAGTGGATATACCCGCGTATTACGTAGCCCCACAGCTGAGGAATATGTAAACGGAGTGCATATTATATAAAATTAAACAAATAACACAAACATAATAATAATTAGAGTCACTTTATCTCTTGCTCCATCTTAATCTAATTTCACTATATCAGTGTGTGAAGAATATGTGAAGAAGAGGAGGATGAGAGAATACCACTGTATTTTAACTTTGGTTCGTCTGTTTGTAGCTTAATTTTTAGAACCTGAAACACTATAAATTGTGGATCATCTGAACAACTGATCTAAAGAGAGCCTATAAACGAAATGCAGAATTGTGGCTACAGTAAGATTATTAATGAGGGCTGTGTTTGTTGTTTTCTTCCTATGTTATATTTCTGGTGTGAAAAAGAACACACAACCACTAACGAACTACAACTCCTGGGTCACTTTGACATTGACCTTGGTATGGAATTCAGTCTGTACGGTTGTGCAGTCCTTGTCTCATATTGTATCAGTGAAAACCAGACACTGATTCCATAGAAAAGAGCTGAGAGATGCTGCTTATCAGCTCAGCAAATATTCCTTTTAAGCAAAGATAAACAACACAACACGTCCTCTGTGAGGCGCCCTGGTGCGTAAACTTCCTTCCCGGCGTTATCAACAACAATCTATCAAAACTTCCAACTCGTGTGAAGCATAAAAAAACACCCATATATTGAAAGTATGCCTCCCAATTACACAGATTTATGCACAGACGTGAGCTGACACATGTTTGATTACGCCGTACATCAGATCATCCAAACAACGCGTTGATTTTTTTTGGCTGCAGCTTCTTTTTTCCCACCTCGGCTGTGAGACGCCAAGTGTGAATAATCCCTCAGTTTGATGGAGGTTCCCTGTTGTTCTTTGTGTATTTACGACCTTCGTTATGCAGACAGCGCTGCAGTGTGTAAGGAAAATGGAGGCAGTGGAGGTAAAGAGCAGCACGGTGGTTACAGGTCAATCCATCTCATTTTAGAGCTCAATAAATACGTCAGAGGAAGATGGAAACATCACACCTGTACGCGTGTGTGTGTGCGTGCGTGTGTGTCAGCTGGATCAATATGAGCTCAGTAAATGTGGTGACATGGAATAGTAAATAAATAAATAATGAATCTCACACTTTAGTTTAAAAAAAAAAGTACACATTTACAGCAAGTATAAAAATACATCAAATCACAATCTAACAAGTCCTCTATTATTTAAATGTTATGTCTGAATGATAAATGTTAAATCTAATCACTTTCCTATATCGATGTGGGGTCGAGTGATCATCGTAAAGTTTATGATTGAGCTTTTTTGTGAACAGATTTCATATTACGAACATAATAAACTTGAGCTTTCTTCTAAATGTTTTCTGATCTTGTAAATCTTCGATTTTTTGTAACCGTATTCCGAACATAGTGAAGTTGAGCTTTCTTCTGACCGTGTTACGTATTCCAAACTTAGTATAGTTGAGCTTTCTTCTTATTGCATTACGTATTCTGAACAACAGATTTCATATTACGAACATAATAAACCTGAGCATTCTTCTGAACGTAATCCGATCTTGTAAATTTGACCGTATTCCAAACATAGTAAAGTTGAGGTTTCTTCTGACCTTATTACGTACTCTGAAAAATAGTAAATTTGAGCTTTCTTCTAATTGTATTCCGTATTCCAAACACAGTAACATGGGCTTTCTTCTCACCGTATTTCGAACGTAATAAAGTTGAGCTTCCTCGTGACTTTATTATATATTCCGAAAATAGTAAAGTTGAGCATTAAGTATTATTGTCTGTCACAACAAAAAAATTGTTTGAAAACTTGCATGAAATAATTAAATAATTTATATGACATGGTAAAAAAAGACAAGTTACACATGTAAGAGGTGGACTACAACAACCTAACTTTTACTACTATTATCTGTCTTTCAACTGTCAGCAAATGAGAGCGTTGTCAGATTCCTCTGTAAACAAGGTTTGGAAGGATATAGAGGAGAATCCCTTACAAAGTGAATCAATAAACGCTAAATAAATCAGTTGAATTGCCATTTAACATCTTCAGGTACAAAGATGCTCGGAATTAACTCATCTATTTCAATAAATCAACAAATATGGTGGAAATGAGGCTGTAAGTAGAAGTTAAATCACTTAAAACCCCCACAAAAATAAAGCCTTTGAGAGAGAATTTCATGACATAAATCAAGTTTACCTCATGGTTCAGTCCTTGTTTATTTTCCCAGCAGCACAATCATTGCTAGAAAAAGTGGTGGAGCAATGGTCTCTGGGGAGCAGTAGGAATACAAATTGAGGTTATAAATTAAAAAATAAAAAACCATTGCAATCGAGTACATTTGCTCACTCTGACCTTCAGCTCCAGTTTGTCACTGTTGCATCATGTTTTCACAAACACAGCTTCAGCTTCAGGACTTCATATGACAGAAATGCATCGAAGCTCGATTCTGTCATTATCTGCCTCCATCCCAGGAGGGTCAGAGGTCGCGGTTAGCTGCGGAGCATACGGCTTGTGAAGTGGCTCGCTCGAGGCCACCGCAGTTTAGCAGCTTGATTGCTGTCATCTGGGCCTCCAGTGCCTCTGGTGTCTTTTACTCACGGTGTAATTGGTGCTGGATTCTGCGGGAACAGGACTTGAACAGACATCTCATTTGTCTCAAACGGAATATTGTGTAAAATTTGATCTCATGTCAAAATTACCAGTGAATTACTTGTTGATATTTTAAATCTGATTTCCATGGTTTTTCTAATTGATGTAAAGCACATTGTGACCTTGGAGGTTTTTTTTTTAAATGAAAAAACAAATTAATGTCTACACTTAAGTTTCAGAAGTGGATTCTATTGCTCCAAACATACGGCGGTCCATCAGTTTGACGAGATAAACGTGTTATGTTACATGATTTCTATTCATGAAGACCAAACAGAGGCAGAAAAGGAAGTTTTTATTGTAAGTTACATCACTTCTATGTAAATAAAGGCTGGTTCATTAGTGATGGGAAGTTCTTTTTACTGACTCAGATCTTTCACTCTCCGACAGTAAATTGAACTAATCTTTTTTTGAGTCATTTCATTCATTTCGTAAATTTTTGCAGTGGGTGGCGCTGTAGCCCTCTTGTGGGCGTTGTAAAAAAGACTGCGGTTCTCAAACACTTAACACTGAAGGCAAGCAACATCGTTTGCTTCAGCTGACAAAGTATAATAAACAAAATACCACAAGCAATTCAACCCATATGAAATCCTAGGAAAGCAAATACACCCCTCAATAAAGTGACTTGTGTCCTGTATCCTCCCTGCCATTGTTGTTTAACAGCATGACGGTTTTCTATTGCTCCGTCTATGCCAGAGAGAAAGTGAAAGTTATCTTGGAAAGAAGGAGCAGAAGAACTCACTCATTGAACATTTATACAACCATAAAATCAAAATAAATCCAGTCGGCCTGATAATCATGATGGTCGAAAGTTTGGGGTCGAGGGAAGGTTTTTCCCAGGGTGAATTCGATGGAAACACGCCATGGTTTTTTAAAATCCCAGCGGTGGTTATAGATTGATTGATTTTTCTGTCACTCAACATGTTTTTAAATTGTCCAGCACTAATGGAGTATAAAACAGGCTTTTAGGTGGTGAAGACCGAAAGGTTGATCAGTCATGTGATCATCTGACCGGCAAAGTTCCTGCCTGTATGATGATAATGTCAATAACCTTGCATCAGTGACATTTGGCATAAAGTCACTATGAATAGCTTACACAGCCAGCAGGACCCACAATGCACCAGGGTTCTCTCTGTGAGGGTGGAGGTCTTGTGCATGTGCTTCCATCACTGTGGCGTGTGGCGGTGACAACAGCTCCGGGACACATGAGTATACGAGTTGTGACCTGGACCTTATGTTTTATCCCTGTGGCTGCTCATGGTTTAGTGTCCCTATACGTTCACCCCCACACTCCTTCAAAGATAAAAGGTAGTGTCAGAGTGAATTAATTTCACTGTATAACTTTAAGTAAGCAACAAATCGACTTCTGCTCGCCTGCGAAGAGTAAGATTAAGACATTTTCACCTTTGTGTAATTGTGTGTAAGTAATCTGTTATTCGATGCAAAAAGAAACACAAAATCTTTGTATAATAAGGTCCGCTGTGTGATAATTACTGATATCTTTTATTCATTTACCTACTTACTTTACTTTTACGTACAAAGTTAATTATAGGTTTAATTTTATCTCTTCTTATTTACGTTTTTAATTTTCTTTTACCTCCTGTTTTTAGTATATTTGTATTTTAGTGTCCCTTGTTTTCCCTCGAGGCTGTTTTTGAGTTCCACAATAGCGTTTCCTCACTTCCTTTCCTTACATCCTTCTCTTTTTCACTTCTCCACTTCCCCATTACTGTTTTAATTTATGTTTTCAATCTGTGAAGAACTTTGGTTTTAGCCTAGAAATCTAGACGCACCCTAGCAGCAGCTAATTTAATTTACAGCCAGGGTTCCATTCTAGAAAAACTCCTCGTTGGCTTGCACGCTGCAAAATCCAAACTCTGGTTTGGCCAATCACATCGTGTATAGAGTCAGGGGGCGGGGCTTAACATTATCACGAAAGAGTTGCAACCTTTTCGCAGCCAGTCTCTGCAACATGGAATACATGTAAATACAACCAACATACCTTGGTGATGCTGCAACAAATATTAGCTCTTCCAGGACTTGCAGGGTTATGGCAGAACTTTTTCAAGGCCCTGGGTGTCTTCGACGGAGCTCACAGGCTTGTTTATCTGAACGGCCTGTCCTGGTTTCTACTGCGGAGGCTTCCTCGTTCTTTTCATCCTCTTCCTGTTTCCAGTTCACCGGCAAGTCACGTTCAAGGGTGAGACCCCGCTCACAAATTCTGTTCGACTTTGTTCGACAAATTCTGTTCTCCAACATGCAGTAATCTCTCGGCAATACTTTGGGTTTCTACTGTTTTTGAAGATGCTCGCTGAATGTACAAGCACGCCTGCAATTCTCATATATTTGTTGGCTTACAGGAATCTCTTGATCAAAGTTTCACTTGCCCATGGACTCATTTCCGTCGCTCTGACTTCTCCACCTTCTTCGTTGCTATGATTGGTTGTAGCGCTAATCCTATTGCACGCAGAGGGAATTTGAAAGACAACCGTTGATTCCGCCCCTCGGATTGAGCCCTGCCAATTGTGTGTGCCCAGACCAAACATCTTGATATAGGTTGACTACTGCAACGCCCTGCTAACAGGCCTCCCGACCTGTGCTGTGAAACCACTACAGATGGTGCGGCAGCGCGCCTGGTCTTCAACCAGCCTAAAAGGGCACATGTCACCCCTCTGTTCATTGAGCTCCATTGGTTACCCTTAACTGCCCACATTAAATTCAAATCACTGTCGCTGGCCTACAAAGTGCTTCTTGGGTCTGCTCCCACCCACTTAAATGCTCTCCCAGAGAACTCTGTTCATCAAAGGATTGTCGTCTGGCGGTGCCAACGCCACAGTACCGAGTGCTACCAGACCCTGTTCTGGTCCCTGTCTATCTTCAAGAAGTTCTTGAAGACCAAGCTCTTCCAAGACCATCTTCTGTCCTAGCAATTACCCTCTCATTCTGCACTTGGATCCACCTCGGCACTCTCAGTCCACTGTTCCTATCTTCCAAGACTACTTCTATGTCGCTTATTCCTCTATTGTATGTAACATTGGCTAAAAGTGCCTAAGTTCCTAATGCTTGTATGATATATATTGCCTTGTATGAAGAGTGATGTATAAATGAAAGTTTGATTGACTGATTTAATGGTAAAACTGAGCTGAAACAAGGAAAAATTCATCTTCAGCCGTCTCTTCATGTCAAAAATAAAACACATACAACACGTTTGCCATATTTGATTGATTGCTCTGAAATGATCGATCACTGCGGTACAAAGTCTGAACTCCTCTCTACAACGTCGGTGACAGAGTGAGTACGTATGAATCTCCACGTCGTCCTACAGATGGCATTTAGAAAGTGGAGCGCGCTGTCACTCCCGCTAAGCTCAGACGCCTCCGCTGTCTCTTCACGTCGGTGCTGAGCTGATGTGAAAAGAGCAGCAGAGTGTGAACGGGTGTTTAATAAAAAGAAATCTACTAATACCGCTGAATGCCAGCGGGGAAATATGAGTGTTCTCCCCGGCAGTTTGCAGGAACAGGATTTATTGGATGTTCTCAAAAGAAAGTGATCTCCTCTCATAACCACGCAGTGTCTGGGTAAACACGAGCCCAGACGCACGATTCCACACTTTACTCTGCATAATTATTATTTGGTGTGTTTTTACCCTTATTTGCCAACACAGTTCACTAAAACTAAGGTGAGTTTGTCACGTCGGAATCAGCAGAATACCCTCTGTGATGCTTGTGGTTCTTTTATTCATTATTCTTTGATTTCCTGTTTTATTTTGGTATTGACCTTGACCCTGATTTCCAACCCCGCCCCTTATTATTTGCACCCGTTGCTTGTTTTCCAACAACTTCCTTCAGTATTTCATGATCCTTGACACTTTGTTTACTTGTTTCATTGATGTTGTACCAGCCCCTTGACTCTTGTGTATGATCTTTGTGCTTTGTTTTTGTGCCTTTCGCCACACGGACTGATTACTGTGTTCTGACTTTGTTCAGTTTCACAGAGGATTTGAAGAGATTTTCCTTTGCATCCTCACGTCTGAGTCTGCTTCGGGGTCTTCAAGTGTGAAGTTGTGGTTCAGGTATGTTACCAGATTTGACAAATACATCCACAAACATGACCGTCCTACCGTTTTTTTTTATAAACATTTAACACAAGTAAGTTTGGTCTCGGGCCAGTTTTTCTGTAAGCAATTTGAATATAGGGTCAAAACATCAGTCAAAACCTTTTTTTTTCGATTAAACTTGGTTCTTTGTTTCTAAAATATCCAATCCTGTACAAAAAACCTACTTTAGGAAATGTATTGATTACTGCGTCTGCTTGTTTTGTATAGTTTTTGAGAATTATTGCTTCACACAACACATTTTACGGACATTCACTCTTAGAACTTGGCATTTAAACATTTACAGTTTTCATTTACACCCACATAGGCGGAAAGAAAATTGGGGATGTCGCCTTTGTTCCTCACGCCCCTAAACTTTTGAACACACTACTTGTTTTTGTGTTTTATTGTAAAGCATTTTGAGCTGCAATCCTTATACAAATAAAGTTGGCAGGGGCCGAAAAGGCAAAATTGATTTCGATGTTGAAGACGAACAAAAAAAGTTGACAAATAATTTTTTAGAAAATCTAATTTTTTTTGTCAGGTACTGATGCTGGCGGGCCATTTATGGCCAGTTGTTGACCTCTAAATTTAACATATTTGGTCAATTTTAGCATGTCACAACAGGCAGAGTTTGTTTGCTCTAGAACATAAGTGGAAATGTATTACATGAGAGGAGACAAGGTGACAATAATGGACTGTTATTAAATAACTACAGACAAACCATGACAAACAGAATGAGAATGAAAATGAATCCAGTATTTCACTGTAACATGTTTCCTTAATCTCTGACATATCACGGTCCTCGACACATTTCACCTTCACCCTTAAATTGATTGTTTTCTCATTAATAATACAAAGACAATACGTTCACGTCCGTTTATTTTATGTCATCGATTTATCTTCTCTGGTTAGTGTGGGCCATATAAGACGAATTGCCGCAGGCTTGTATTTGTCCTCTGATCCAAGGAAAACATAAATTCTCCGGGGGAATAAACCACATTTCCTCTCCAGGAAATAGAAAAATATTTACTGCGCTTCTGTGCAAAGAGGAATATTTATGTATTTATTTATGTGACATTCGTCGTCTGACAGATTTAAAAAGGGTGTTAGAGTTGGGACAGGAAAGCGAAAGTCATCACAAGTCATAGAACAACATATAATCCAATTTTTTTCTATCCATTTGAGTTATTGTGGGAAAAAAATCACCAGTTTCAGCTTCTTCATAGAACATGAAGTCAGTTTTGTGTTTTATTTTCCCATTCAGAGGAAAATAGATGATAAAGAACAGCACATGTGCGTGGACATCAGTGTCATTGACAGTTACTATCGTGTATATGAGCCTGGTTGAAGGTTTCCTTTGTGAATTGTCACAATCACACTGGCAAAATCACCAATCTCAAAGCTTCAATTCATTCTTAGGTTGATGTCACTAATGCTTTCCACTTGATTTTACTCTACATGTGAACGTAATTTACAAAATCAAAGCCATTGATTTACAGACGTGATAAATCAAGTGAGAAGTAGAAGCTCATTTTCAAATTAAACAATTAAGAATGAGATAAAATGACCAATAACACGTTACTGCAGGCGCCCTGAAATTCATACTAAACACTTATGTGAACTAATTTTGACCAAATTAATTATAGTTCATTGAGTGTTCATTCGTTTTAAGTCATGACATTGGTTTGATTTACCACTGATTCTAAGTAATTTGATTAAATGACATTTGAAAATATGATCATTTTGAATACACATAATTCCTAATTATTTGCCAGTATTTGTCTTTTCTGAGTGTAAATGGATTAAGTTCATCCAAAATTTATATGACCACAACATTTGAATGAACCTCTTGGTCTTGGTCTTTTTTTTTCCAGTGTGTCCATTTTAAAAAGTAAGGCCTCTGAATTTGGACAGAAGTGGCTGTAAATTAGCCACCAGGGGGCAACTCCACTGGCTGAAAAAAGAACTTCATTTAAAGTCTGATGGTAATTGAGCTTTTAAAGTTAACAAGTTAAATGGTGACAACTTCCTTACTTTAGTTTGAATGGATAGAATTGGCAAGTAGACGCTAGGGGGCGACTCCAGTGGCAGCAATCAATTATAAGTCTAAATGAAATTTTCACTGCAGGCTAATTCCATCATCTATGGTCTGGCCCAAAGTCTCCAGACTTCATCAGGAGTTCACGATTGCAAACGACTTGAGAGGTGGTTGAACAAAGACGGAGGGGGAAATTCGTCAGAGCGGTAGACGTTCATTGCCTTTCGTGACGCACTCACTCCCCCGGGACTCGCGTCTTCCTTCATCACCGGCGTCTGGAGTCGGAGCCGATAAACACCATCGACTGCAGAGAGTGATTTGACCCTGAGAAAAAAAAGAGTGATTGCAGATCATTGCCTTTTCATCCTGATAGCTAAACTCCCATGTCAGTGGGTATTAGAGGGGTTTATTTTTGTCAGGTGTGAAGGAAGCTTAAGGGGAAAACCATCGAGACCGACAGCAGAGCTGTGACTCACGAGGCAAACTTTATTACACCGACTGCTCGTCCCTCTGTACTTTATCTCAGAGGACGGACAGAGTTTGAGCGGGGGCCGGACGTCAATCACTCGACTCTCCCGCGTTAAATGTCGGTTCAAGTCGAGTCCTTTAAATTAATATTGACTCCTGGACCTACTCAGGATGGACCGCACTTACACAGGAGAGTATATGGCTCAAGGAAAACATCACATATGTCCTAAATGTCAACCTCTCCACAGAAGAAGACTTGTTTTTTACCTGGACGATTCCTGACATTATGACAGCATTAATCCACTGAGATGTTCTGAGTAAGACGAGGACGACGAGCGTCGTGGAAGACGAGCGGGAGAGACGGGATGACGGATGCAGGGAATAAATGAGAGGGAAAGAGACAGATGGAGGCAGGAAATACGAGATTGGGGAGGAAGGAGAGGAGTGGAGGGAACGACGAGGAGAAGAAATATGTACTTCCTGACGGGGGAGATGTGCTTAACGGTACAAAGTGATTTGCAGCATGGAAAAAAAGTGCATAAATAAACAGTAGTTTCTGAAGAAATCCACTTGAGGAATCTCAGAATACACTGCTCAACTTCCCGCTCATCTCTGAATAATGCACATGTCAATAAATTAGTAGTTTGCACTATAAAATGTAAGAAAACATCCTGTATGTGAGCCTGTTGATGCTTTCATGTGACAGTTGAGGTACAATTGGTATTTGCGTGCTACAAACAGGAAGTTGACCCTCCTCTGCAGTTATTTGCTTAGTTTCAAGTATTTTCAACGAGTATCATCAATGTAAGAACATGGATTTCTTTTATCAGACTGACAACAATGTGAAACTGAAGATTAAAGAAAGCGTTTTTATTCACAGCTGGTCATCGCTTCCAAAGCAGACACTGGTTACCGTCGAGTTTCACCCTTTGTTTCACAAGTCTTTCATATTTACAGAACCACAGTGACATGTGATTTGTGATGAGGAAATCCCCAAATTATGTGTAATCTGATCAAAACTTGAGTTTTTTTCAAGCTGTTCCACTTGCATTATGTGCTGTTACTGTACGAACAAGTGTCAATACTGACTATAATGCGTCATCATAGTCCCCATAAAGCACCCGTCACTCTGCATGACAGAATTAACCGTACAAACACTGGGGAGTAATGATAGATAGGTTGTTAATCTGGATAGACCACAAAAGCAGAGAATTTATTTTGTTTTTCACTTCTTGTAATTCTACATGATACAAGTGTTTGTCCACTACTCTAAAGTCAATTCAATATCTGTACAAAGATTGTGGGTCAACCTCTGGAGGAACTCTACAAATCCTCTCACCACAGTAACATGTTGAGACTAGCTACCATCAAAGGGAGCAGAGAGCAGCAAGCTCTAGCTGCTTATCAATGGAAATGCTAAATGATACTTAACCTACAGAGCCCATAGTGACCCTCTTGAGAGGACGTTGAGGACAGGCCGTGACAGTGTGGACATGGATGTAGTCAACCAAGGTTAGCTAATGTACTGTACTACCCCACTCTATTTGATTGATTTCTATCAGTTTCTATCATACTTTTCCACACAGTTAGAAAATGGTATGGAAGGGCATTTCAGTGGTGATTTGTGTGACTTTTGTCCAAAGCCGAGTAGAAAGCAGAAGGTACAGCTCATGTTAGTGAAGGGGTTTGTGGTTAGAAGTGACTTCAGGCCACAGGCGTCCATGAAACACCGTCTATATTTACCACCTGCTTAATCCTTAGCTGCACTTTGGCATTGAAGAAGAAGAACATTTCCACTGGTGGTAAATGCCAGGTTGGTGGTGTTGTACGCGTTGGCACATTTGGTGTCATTGTGATAAACCCGCTGGTTATTCATCACAGAGCTGACACCAGCTCAGAAAACACGGGCTTGTGTGGCCAAGGCAATTAAAGAGACAATTGTAAGACACTTTATATTTTTTAATTAGGGATTGAATTTGTAAACCCCATCACTCAGAAATGTACGACATTCTCCAGACTTTCAGGCAAATGAATCACATTTTCTAAACCTGGAATTAGTCCAGTTCAGCTCAAATTGTTTGTACTTTTTATAGAAATATATTTATTTTGACAAACAGTAAGAAGTAGCTGTGGCAGCAGTGGTACTTTTTTCACTTTCAACGTTTCACTTTAACATTAGCGTTGTGACATGAACATAATAAGCCCTGAAACAGTATTTAAAGCCTCTTTCATAGTATATGAAATATCTAAAAAAAGGTAATTGTGTCGAATCAAAACGAGTAGAAAGAAGAAGAAAACAACACCATGAAGCCCAGTGACAATGTTAGGGTCGTTACTAATTTGTTTATTTCACAGTGTGTGTGTCCAATTACAGTTAAATCGCTACGCTTTTTTAGTATACAGTTCTAGCTCAGCTTGGTTCTACTGGTTTTTTTTTTTTGCTTTTCCCTCAGTGATAGTACCTGGTACCTGTGTTTTTTTCTTCTTTTTTTTACTAAAATGTCATGAGCGCGATATCTGACACAAGAATCAAATTGAACAATGTCCAACTGTACATCAGTTAAAAAGACTTAAAAATCCCTGAAAACATGCGTTAATCTCCAACATTTAGCAAAGGAAATGCCTAAAATGTTGTTGATCGCGAGCCCAATCACGACCACGTTCAGTGGTATTTCAGCTCAGTGACTGTCATTCGATCATGCAGGAAACACTGAACGATTCTGTGAGCAAATCTTTTTATTCAACTGATTCTAATGATTCAGTTACACCCAAAACAACTGCGTATAAAACCACGTCTCGCCAATTTTGTGCTCTGCTGACCCCGCCCACGAGCCTGATACCAAACTGAGTAGAGTAGAGCGGCGTACTGCTAGAGCCACATCATGGAAAAGTGCCAATTGTCTGATGGTTATTGTCTCTTTTTCAGTGGTGTTCACTTCCAACCATTTTATCCTCAACAGGAGGGTTGCACGTGTTGCTGTGCCAATCTGAGTGACAGTTCGCCAGTCCATCGCAGGGTCACGAATAGAGACAAACAACCATTCACTCTCACGCCTACGGTCAATTTAGAGTGACCAATGACCAACTATTGGAGGAAGAGTGCTAACCACTCTTGGTGTTCACTGATTAAAGACCAGTGAACGGGCAGGGTGAATTCAGGTAGAAAGGTCGGATAATGACAGACACGTACACCAGCCAATCCATCTCTGATATTTTTTGCGATAAAACTGAGTTATCGCAGCTGCACATCTGGTCTGGGGAACAGGAAATCACAGGGAATATTTGTTTCCCTTTAGTGACTAATGATAGGCGGTTGATTACCCAACAGAACTATCCATCTCTTCAGACTGTACATTAAAGGGGGGAAAAAAAATGTATCACTGCGACTCCACGAGGCTAATTGATTGTGACAGATAAAGACCCGACTGTATATGATACTTTACCAGCTGACTGTACATTATTATGGTTTGGTTAACGACGCGTCCTGCAGACCTTCATGTGAAACACTCTGCTGCTGCTCCAACTCCTTCAACTGTACAAATAACCTCAGAGCTCAAGTGTCAACAAGTCACGGGTGGTATTTAAATGAGTTATTGCCTCGGATGATGGCAGCTAATTGTGTATGCAAACATATTGTATTAATTTCAAAGCAATTAAGTGGGAGCACCATGAATCTTCGAGCGCTTCAGCCATGTTCGCTGCCAGCACGTCACCATTGCCAGGAATTAGCACGAGACGTGGATGCTCATTCTCAATGACTGCCAGCAGGGACACAAGGCTTAAAAACCTTTATTAGTTTTAGCCACTTAATGAAAAAACTCACCAAATAAAACCAAGTTTGTGCATGTTGTTGCATTATCCCACTGTTGGACAGCCTTTTCTGCCTGGAAACGTAAGTTGGAGTTATGATTTGTAGACTGGTCCAAAGAGAAAATCAGTGATTTTACATTACAGCACACAGGAGTTCTACATCCACTGCTGCCTCCATTACCAAGTACAAATGTGTTACTTTATGACTTCAGTGTTTGAAATACTGTGTTCTGATTCACATAAGTGACACAAACTCACCAGACGAGGCAACAGTAGACCTGTCTCTGTGAGGTAAAAATGGTGATTTTCTTAATGGACTTTGGTGCAAGAAAGTAAGCAGTTTACAAACTGTGGTTATCACTCAGAAAAGGCTGTTTAACAGAGATGCAAAGCAACAAAACATTGTCTTAAGATGTCATAGACATAGTCAAAGTTTGTTTTTACTTTTAAGGCAAACACTAATAAATCACCTCTGCCTGTAATTTGCAGTCTTTATCAGATTAGATTAGATTTTGTCTTCTATTATTAAAACAAAGAAACACAACTTAGAATATAGACAAATAAAATAAAGATAAAAGTTGTGTGTGTGTGTGTGTGTGTGTAACCCGAGAAGCCTGACAGGTCAGATCTAAGCTGCTCTGGCATCAAACATCTGTCGTTCTCTGAGGCTGATGAACAAAGCTGAATCCCTGCCAGATCCATAAAATACTGTACTGACAGCAGGTTGAACAAAGTTCTCTCTCTTCTAATACATCACTTAGTATTGATGCTGTAAATGTTTCAAGGTAAATTGCCTCCTCCAGTCCCCTGCCTCTCTCTGTGTGTCTCTGCAGCGATATCTGCATCCGTCACGTATGCTGTTGCACAGGAGCTGTCCATTAAGTATTTATGGAGTGAAACTTGCGTTTACTTACATCTGCTGTGATTTATTCAATTTTCTGCCAGCTCTGAGGCCGAGCCGGGTCAGACCAGCTTTACACCGGCTCATTACATCTTGTGCAGGTAATGGAGCGCAGAGTCTGACACACAAAAGAGCCACACGTCACATTACGTCAGCCTGTTCCCGTAAGTGCTGTCACCGCGTAACGTAAACATCTACTGCAGTTAAAGTCCGGCTCCACATTTGATTCACTGCAAGGAAATACAAGACAGAGAGAGATCGTTTCTGAACTGCTGCCACATTACACTGTTCACATGTCTTCCTCTTCTGTTTGAACGCTTTATTAAGTCCACTCTGATATTCTGAGAGAAAATTCCAATGTAGTGATCGATCTGTGCAATGTGGACTAAGGACTTGGGCACTTTGGGGATGTTCGCATGCAGTGTCTGGTTGCACCAACATTTTTGCAAGTCAGCGAGACTCTCCAGGACATGTTTTGATACTCTGGTCTAAGAAGACGATCCAACAGGTCTTTTTTTCTCTCCTTTTTCCAATACCTGTTCACTTAGAGGTCCTACTGTCCTTCAATGCACTTCAAAGTTCCTTTGATGCAGTACATAGTTCCTTCATTGAAATTCAAAGTTTGTTCCGCAAAGTCAAAAAGTTCCTTTGATGCAGTTCAATGTTCTTTAACATCAACACAGTTCAATGTTCTTCACCCTCAACACAGTTCAATGTTCTTCAACCTCAACCCAGTTCAACGTTCTTCAACCTCAACCCAGTTCAAAGTTCTTCAACCTCAACCCAGTTCAAAGTTCTTCAACCTCAACACAGTTCAAAGTTATTCACCCTCAGCACAGTTCAAAGTTCTTCAACCTCAACCCAGTTCAAAGTACTTCAACCTCAACCCAGTTCAAAGTATTTCAACCTCAACCCAGTTCAAAGTTCTTCAACCTAAACACAGTTCAATGTTCTTCAACTTCAACACAGTTCAATGTTATTCAACCTCAACCCAGTTCAAAGTTCTTCAACCTCAACCCAGTTCAAAGTTCTTCAACTTCAACACAGTTCAGTTCTTCACCCTCAACCCAGTTCAACGTTCTTCAACCTCAACACAGTTCAATGTTCTTCAACTTCAACACAGTTCAATGTTCTTCACCCTCAACCCAGTTAAACGTTCTTCAACCTCAACCCAGTTAAAGGTTCTTCAACCTCAACCCAGTTCAATGTTCTTCACCCTCAACCCAGTTAAACGTTCTTCAACCTCAACACAGTTCAAAGTTATTCACCCTCAACACAGTTCAAAGTTCTTCAACCTCAACCCAGTTCAAAGTACTTCAACCTCAACCCAGTTCAAAGTATTTCAACCTCAACCCAGTTCAATTCTTCAACCTCAACCCAGTTCAAAGTTCTTCAACCTCAACCCAGTTCAAAGTTCTTCAACCTCAACACAGTTCAAAGTTATTCACCCTCAACACAGTTCAAAGTTCTTCAACCTAAACACAGTTCAATGTTCTTCAACTTCAACACAGTTCAATGTTATTCAACCTCAACCCAGTTCAAAGTTCTTCAACCTCAACCCAGTTCAAAGTTCTTCAACTTCAACACAGTTCAACGTTCTTCACCCTCAACCCAGTTCAACGTTCTTCAACCTCAACACAGTTCAATGTTCTTCAACTTCCACACAGTTCAATGTTCTTCACCCTCAACCCAGTTAAACGTTCTTCAACCTCAACCCAGTTAAACGTTCTTCAACCTCAACACAGTTCAAAGTTCCTCCACCACAGTTTACCAAAGTTCCTTTAATGCAATTCAAAGTTTTTGTTCATAAAGCTTTGTTCAACATAGTTTTAAGTTCCTTTTATATACATTCTAACAGTGGGATAGGTCTGAACCACAACTCTCATACACCTCATCACTCCTTGTAGAGAGACAATACCAGAAGCTGATTAAGAGAGACTGCAGCACAAAAAGAACAGGTTCTTTTAACACACACACACACACATACACACACACACTCATAAAAAATAGAACCATACAACAGAGCTGGGAGAAGAGCGATAACCTTGAATCTATGGCAGCATTTTTTGTCCACACACACAGCTAATCTTCCGTAAGCTTCTTGAGAGTCCGTTGCTGCTACAATTTATCCACAGCGACCTGTTTTATTTCCCATGATTCAGTGGGACACATGATAACATCACTCTAAAACACATAGGAAACAAATGGCAAAGACAATCCTACAGATATTTCAAGGTATAAAAAGAAAATGTCTTATTTTAATGAACGGCATGCATTATCTCCGTTCCACTCCCCGTGGACTCCACGCGGTCGTCATTTATAGAGGGGCTGTGCTACATTTTACAAATGCCAGGAACAAAAAAGGAGAAAAGAGAAAACCTTGAATTTGTGGGAGGCAAAAAGTGCAGCTGCTCCACGGAATGTGTGACACAGCGTTCAATCTGTATTCTTACCAACAGGGAACGAATGATTGCGTCTCTTATGGGTAGAAATGTAACTCAAAATGTTTTGTGGGTTTTTAAAATCACCATTTCAGTCACAAATTGACTGTGCTCTTTCTCATCTCTTATCCCACGTTTGTCTGCATGTACTTCTCATGTGAAGACATACAGTAGGTGGTCCAGTGAATGTACATTTTGTTTTATGTATGAGTGTGGGTGCACACATTTCCGTTGTTCAGGTTATTACTCATGTCTGCTTTTTAATAAAACACCATGATGGGGATTATTCTCAATTAAACTCAACCACGTTTATGATTCACACACACAGAGAAAACCTTCAAGCCAAGCAACATAATCGAATGAAAGACAAAAACGGTTAGAGGTAATAATGAGGCAATTTAACAGAGGTGGGTGATACATTAATCTACAGCCACAAACTTCATTAAAGACTTAAAAGTGATAAACAAAGTTCTGCGTTGTATTTTAAGTCCATCTGACGTCAATGATAGACAGTAAAATGTCAACATAACCTTTGGAGACGGTGGCCCATGGACCTTGTGTTGCCAATGAACACGTTTTCTGCAATTTTTTGAGTATTTTTAACTCTTTTTTTTTTTTTTATTCAACATCGTTTGCTTTGATTCTTGTGTCGGATGTCGCACTCATGACTCTTCCAGTGACGACACTCTCTGACCAATCAGTGGCCAGCAGTCTGTCGATGTCACATTTTTAGTATTGGCTCAGCTCGCTTGGAACCAGAGCAGATAAAAATCACTGATGGGAAAGCAAAAAAAAATGTATTTGACCTGTCCGGAACGTCTTTCACCTTTTTTTCACCTGGGATTGGATCCAGTGGCCTCCAAAACCCTCGTATGAAGGGAGTGAAAAAATGAATGATCTGCTGCTCGCTGGCTGCTGAATGATCTGGCTCAGCTAAATTTCATGGTTCAAAAACGTGGCCCAACTGAGTTTGTAACAACAACCTGAATGACTTTTGCGACCCATCCACAAACCCATTACACACAAATTGTTGATTATTCACTATCCTGTTCATTCTAAGGACACAATGACAGTAAATCGGCAGTTTCACAAACCCGTCTATCTATCTTCCTCTGGCCAAATGTCTCATTAACTTGAATTTTCCTTCCGGAGTGGAGCCAAACAGCAGCAGGGACTTGAGCCACACTGTGGTTACAAACTTCGTAGAAATGTGGAGACACAGATAACATTGCTCACTTCTCCTCGCATTCATCCCCAAACACCACATTTTCTGTGTTTCCGTGTGGGAAGCACTGAGCAATGCGTCAATGCCAATGTTTATTTTTTGTCCAATTTGTCTTTAGTGAGGCGGCGGGAGAGATGATGGGCGAGTGCGGAGGACGGATTCACACAGAGGGCACAGAGGTAAACTACCACATTAACCGTGAGACTGTCGCCGCCGTGCTCCCGAATCTCAATCTCCAAAAAAAAATGTTGCACCAACAATTTATATCAAGTTAGACGAGTCTCGCCTCGTCCGTTTGCTGCCGTTGCTCAGAATCTGTGATTGGCATCAACAAATGTCACAAAAGGTTCAGCAGACTGACACTTGATACGCAGGAGTTTGCAAAACATATCCAAGAGCAAGATAGACTTTATATTCTACACATTTTAAAAAGTTTAGGGCTAAACAAAGTGAAAGTTTTGTCATTTTTGACACTTAAATATATCATTAAAAGTTAGACGAGGTGAAAAACCACACATCATCAGTTTTGATTAAATAATATCCGCTACATGTTTCAGTTGACTGCGCTCAATAAAGTTTTAATTAGAAAACAAAGTTGACATTATGACACCGTATTGTCGGTAATGTGAAATTTAGAAATCCTTTTGAACTTTGAACTGCATCAGGGCTTTCAATTTCAAGTCATTTCCACTTGGTGCTGATTCGATTTGTAGTTGGAGGTTAAAATTTGAGGTTGCGTTCCTTTCCAACTCAACCCCAACTTGAGTATTCAATTGCACTTCTGTCACATTTGTTTCACAGTAAATCAATCATACAGTATCTTACAAAATTCCCTGTACGGAATTGTTTTGAAACAATTTAAAAGAAATGTGCTGACTCACCTGTTAGCTTAGCTGTGAGCTTCACCCAAGTTAGGCAGTAGGGAGGTGAGAATGCTAACGGTTACTATGGACAGGGAGCTAGTAGAAAGACTTCAGCCATAAAATTCACAGTAATTGTAAAGTTGTTTATAAGCAAAGGAACCACTGACAGGATTTTAGATTCCACACGAGATGGCAAAGAAACAATTTAAAAATCAGCTGATTCACTAGTTAGCTTAGCTGTGAGGTGAGGGAGGAAGTGAGTAAAAAGACGTCAGGCTTAATTTTACAGAATTAAAAGTTGTTACGAGGAACCATATGACATGATTTCGGTTTCCACACTAGATTGCAAAGAAACAATTGAGGAAGGAGAAAGCTCCAACTGCTACTATGGACAGGAAGTAAGTAAAAGGTCGTCCGGCTTAATTTTACCGTAAATGAAAAGTTGTTTAATGGAGCAAAGGAACCATGGACATGATTTCAGATTCCACACTGGACTGTAGAGAGACAATTTCAAAATCTGCTGACCCTAACCCTAACACTGTGGACTGGAAGTGAGTTAAAAATGACATTAGCCGTTTTTGTAATGGATTTCTTTTTATAAGGTAAAATACAGAGCGATGACTGTCTGGAGGGATCAAATTTGTTATTTAGTGGAATAGCATTGATACCCTTTAAATCATACTGTTTTAGCATCTTGTCTCATATTATCATTATTATTATTAGGACCTTTGGTCCATAAAATGTCAGAAAATGTTGATCAGTGTGTCTTTAACCTTGAAATAATGAAAGAAAGAAATGATTTCTTTGTTTTATGGAGCAAAGAAACCAGAAAATATTCACATTTAAGAAGCAGAAAAATCAGGAAAGTTGTTTTAATTCTCATTCTTTAGCCCCTAAAACATACATGCATTTTACCCATCAGCCCCAGCTTCTCCCTCCGTCACCCTAACGTGAGCTGACAGCTATTTTGAGGCAGAGACACTGACCTGACGATGTTGCTTTCTTTTGTTCCTGACGATGTCACCTCGGCGTCTCCTCCCCTGCGGGCTCAGATGCCTCACGCATCGCACCGTGACCTGTTTAGGAGGAGGAGGAGGAGAAAACTCTCCGGTCTGAACTCGCGGCACAAAGCGGGAACAAACTGACGATGCAAGTCAATGAGGGTGACCTCAGTCAGGGAAGCATGGACAGGTGAATTCAGGACAAATGTAGCCCTGTGTGAACATTGAGGAGAATCACTGAAAGATAGAACTAAGCCAGAGAACCTTTCATTTGTGTTGTGGGATCTCTGCATTTTTGTGCAACATCCTCAGCAGATTCTGGCTCGAGCTCCTTCATTTTGAGCAGATTCTGGCCACCGGCAAGTACGTGATGTTATCTGGAGAATTTCAAAGTGGATTCTAGCAGCATGGTCATGTTTTCTGTCAGAGATGAATCAAAACGCGCAGTTATAATCATGTTTGCGATCCTACCTGGCAGGAAGTTGCAAGGAAGAGGCTCCCGGGGAGTCGGGATCTCTGGGTGTGATGTTCTCAGTGACATGCATCAGCAGAGAATTCACCTCCTGGTTCTTCCTTCTCCTCGCTGGAGGATGTGGAAGAAAACACTAGAGCTGTCTGGCACTTCCTGTGGTTTGGTGAGGATCGATTCACACGACTCCAGAGTCTTTCAAGGAGACCAGATTCTGGGTTCCATTTAACTCCACACTTAATAAGTCAGCAGCAGTGAACTCCACTGATTAGTCGCTCTCCCTGTTTGATTTACTCTAAATTCAGGCTCCCAACTGCCAAAACAAAAACAACTCGTAATCCCTGTGTCGTGCTCCTAGTGGTAATCGTAAGTAGGGCAAGTGACATGTCTTTCTTTGTTGCAGACGCCCAACGGAGGGTGTTAAACTCAGCCGGTAAACAGGCGTCTGCTGTGCAGTTGTATTTAGAGTCATGACATTTTATCAGGTCTACATATAGTGAGCGATGTCTGCACTTGTTAAAATGAACACAGGGGAACTGTTATCCTACATTTCCCAACAAATGCCCTCCTCGTTGGAGTGAGCGCTGTTTGTGTTTGTGGGTTTGTTTCCTGCGGGCGAAAGTGAGACAGATTTCAGTGGCTTTAAAAGATCACGCTGTGTTTATTCAATTGCTCTGCTCGGGGGGGTTTTCTCACTAAACAGCACATTTCCTCTCTCTCTCTCTCTCTCTCTCGCCAAAAATCAAGAGGCAGTGAAGGAGCAGGAGCAGCAGGGAAGATTGATTTCCAGCACGGATCAGATTCCACCTGCCCACTGAGGTTTTCGGGGGTCTGGACAGTTGGCAGTTGGTTTTTTTGGCGAGCAGGTTGTGTTTTCTCAGCAGAGCGAGCAGGAATGTCTTCGGCGGTAATTTCATACTCGGCAGCGCTGAAGAAGGAGAAGGAGTGCGGGCCAAGGTTTGATGCTCTCAGCGAAAGAGACTCGCGGTAAATGAAGCGCGAAAGAGTTTCTCTTCTCCGCGTACACCTGAAGAAATGTGCCGAGCAGGTAAGTGAATGTAAGAGCTTCATAATGGAATACGTCCGTGTGGACGTCGTAGGGGTTATTTAAGGTCCTTATAATGAGCTGGAACTAACTGTTGAATACGCCGGCTTTGATTTATAAAGGGCCTTTCACAAAAGCCACGGTAGAAAGTGGAAAAAACAACAAATCAGAACAAAAACACAAACCGGTGGAAAGAACCTGCAGGAACAAGTGTCGCTTCAACGCTGATGTAAACGACTCCAGAGTTGGTGCCTGGTGAACAGCCGGAGGGAGCAGTGACACTCAAAGAGATGGAGAGGAGACTGAGGTCAGCAGACCGCAGGTGCCGGGAGGGACTCCATGAGAGACGTGTAAGATGATCCAGGTGTTTCAGCGTGGGGGGTGATGTGTTGCCAAGGATGTGTTGGAGTCTATCCAGGGTTTTCTTGGGGACCCCAAACAGGACAGCGTTGCAGTAGTCCAGGCGTGATGTAATAAAAGCAAGGATGAGGGTCTCAGTGACAGAATCGGGGAGCGACGGCCAGAGTCGGGAGATGTATTTTTGAGAACCTCCGTGGACAGTGAAGTGGTGAAGTCATGGACTGAGAGGACCAGGTCTAGTAATCTAGTCTGAATATAAAACTTTTTAAAGTAGATTATCTGTCTAGTTCATTATTATGGACCAGAATAATGTTCTCCTAAGAGTCTAGTGTTTGTTTCTAGTGTCTCTATATCATTATCAATAGGAAGTCGTATTCACTGACTTTTTGGCATATTTGTGTCCTGGCGGAACAGCAAAAAATGTGTATTATTTCATAATTTAGCTCTTAATGACTGAGTAACAACACTTCACACACACTGGTGTTAGAAATAGGGAATAAAATGTAAAACAATCCTTTTCTCTCAAAGTCATTTTATTATGAATTTATAACTCTCCTTTTCTGACTAGTTTTCTTCCCAACGGCTCTTTTTGATCCATTTAAACCAAAGCACACAAAGGATTAATTGCCGCCTTTTTTTCCCCATTAGCGCACATCAAATATTTCCTTTTAAAGTGCAGATTGTGTCACTGGGGGCGCAGAGACACAGTCACTGTATTCATCCTCCTCACAGAGTAACTTAAATGCACGCTTTCATGTGTTTTATGTGTTTGGACAGCAGCTCATCGCTGCGCTGGCAGATTGTGAATTCGCAGGTCGTTTGGCGGTGGAGTCGCGGGACAATTTAACACATATGGAAAAAGAAAGCGTTGATGGTGCAAATGAGGTTGTTTTTACCCAGCTGGCGTCAACACTAAAGTGTCTGGACATAACACAAACGGGCTAGCAAGTGTTGTGCTTCCCGCACGGCTGCTGTCACCATTAAATAAGTAGCTCTTCTTCACGGGTTCCTCTGGTGTGTGGTGTAGTCTCTGCAGTGAGGTGTGGGCTTAATTATGTGTGCAGGGGTGGGCGATCCACGAGGATGGGTCGCGCACATGTGGAGCAAGAGGGGGAAAGACAGACGTGGAAGTGGTTACAGTCGATTAAACGGCGCTAAATGGCAATTCCAGCCTGGACACGCTGCCACTTTGTCACGCCTTCAACGCCCTCACCTGCTTCTCCACGCTTGGCTCCGGCCTCGAGAGGAGGTGCTCGCCAAAAAATGTCTGCTGCCAATGTCGGGGGGGTGGAGTCAAACTGGAAGAAACAAACAGATGGAGGAAGTTAAACTCGGTTAAGACTTGTAACCTTCATAGAAACTGTGCAGGGTGTACCCCGCTGTCGGCTGAGATAGGTGCCAGTGTCCCCTGTGACCCTCATGTGGAGGATAAAGGGGTAGAAAATGAGTGAGTCAAACTTTCATTCTTTCATTCAACGTCTACCGCTGTATCCTTCTTCTTAGGCTCGTGAATCCCTGACATAGGGCGAAAGACGGGGTGCACCCTGGACAGGAGTGTCCCACTTTCACCAAGTGATCTGGGAGTCCACATGTCATTAAAAAGTCTTAAACAGTATTTAAACCTCTTCTTCTAAGACTCTAACTAACACTTCATTTTGAAAAATGCCAAGACGTGGGCTGAGAGCTGAGCGTGTTATACTTTAAATTAAAATAAAATTGTTTCCCCTACAGATCTTTCACACAGAATTTGTGAATTTTTGTTCACACCTTTAAATGTTTTCAACATGTTGAGCGCGACATGAGGCGGACTACTTATGTGAAGCATAACGACGCCTCGTTTTTGATCTGCTGCAGCTTAACGTCTGTGCCTCCACACTCTGGAGCTGGTAGAGCTGCTGTCTTTTCAGTCCCAGCTTTAGTTTAGAGTTCACCTGTTTCCCACTTCCTTTTCCTGGTCTTTTGGTGAGTTTTTTTCCCGCTGTTTACCTGACCACACCCTTTTCTGCTCCCGGTTGTCAACCTATGTATCCTTGCCAGATTGCAATGTGTTGCCCTAGTGTGTTTGCCTGTTTATCTTCAACCTGGTTTGTATCTTTTTTTTTTTGCCAGATTTATTTACCTAGTTTCTGACTTTTTGTCTTTCCTGTCTACCATGGTATGTTACAGCAGCTTCTTTAACCCTTTAACACCTAAGCCTCAAAATATCCGCCTGTCTGGACTTTATTTTGCTCATTTTAACCGTAAAAGGGCCAAAAAAATGTCCTGTGAGTAAATGGTTTTGCCCATTTTTCCAGGAAAAACTTTCAATATCTGGCAAGCACCAGATTTTGCATGTTAAATTTGAAATTTGAACACTATGAAACATATAAAATAACATTTTTTTGAGTCTTTGGTGACAGACACTGATCCGCCGGGTTTCTGCAACACCACAAGGGAAATTATCGTGATAACCACACGTGTTTTTCGGTAATGCAAATGTTGTCTTTGATACGCTCGGCGTTAAAGGGTTAAAGACAAATCAGTGTTTGCTCTGTGGTCTCATACTTTTTTGCTGTGTCATGAATCAAAGGTCTTACATTTGGTCAAAGTGGCCTTGAAAACGCTCTTCAAAGTGTTCCTTCAGCTGTAGAGGGAATAGGATTTATTCCCAAATCCTACTTAACAGACTACGATTAGAGATGAACGCTGACACATGCTGCAGAAATACCTCGCTCAGAGGAGAATTAGGGCCAATCATTTTTGATATATATAATGTTATGATGATTTTCCTCATCCATGGCTCTAATATAAAATAAAACTCCTTTAATATCAATTTGGACTGAAATCTATGTTTGAAAAGTGATTCGAAACTATTACAGGCAGTGACGCTGGTTAAAATAATGAAAAAATAAACATTGAGTGACAGATTTATTATTATTATCATTATCTCCATGACAGTGAAGTGGCAATCACCTTTCGCATCACTTCACTTCACAGCTTTGCGCTAAAAAAGCTTAATCCTGGCATGGCCTGTCAATCTGTATTCACACAGCCGGGGAAAAACAACAGACAGGCGGCGGTATCAAGTCTGACGGATGATAATGACATTTCCACGTCGACCGAGTCACCTCTACAAAGCAGCTGTTCACAAATGACACGCGGCATCAGCACCAAACTATTTGGATTTGTGCTCTGCTACAGCATATCTATATTAAATCTTATTTTCACGCTATTTCTGTTCAGTTGTTGCCGAGATATAAGCGTCTGAGCTTCTTCTGTCATACGGAGACGTAGTGGCTAAGCTATGTCTTTATTTGGACACTGTCCACACTCTATTGCGACGTTACCCCACACACATCTTCCGAGCACAGTCAAAAACTGTAAGCGTCCCCAAAATTAGCAACACCCGTGATCTGTCGGCCTCTACGTGCCCTGGTGTTCAGGAAGAGGAAGAGGATTTCTTGTCACATCGTCAGCGAGGAGATTCTGACCAAACTTTAACGCAACAAAAATCTGATTTTGTCCGTCAAAAACTGAAGACAGGAAGTTGCTAACAGAAGGAGAAACTTACAGATAAATCCTCGTCTTTATCTGCGGAGATTATCAAAAGGACAACTAAGACAAAGAAGACATCACACAAGGCGAGTTGGAGCAAATAAAAGATACAAAAAAAATTAATAAAAAACATTTAAACAAGAGATAAGGACGACAGCACATCCTCCATTTTTAAAGAATCTGACGACGATGAGAGACAAACCAGGTTAAAAACAAGGCCTTGTTTCGACTGCAGCCCAAATCAGATTTGTAAGTAAATCTGATCAGAATCTGATCTTCCCGATGAACTGTTCGCATTATCTATCGCAAGTGATCTGATCAGATCTGCTTGTGTCCATTTTGACATGGTCGAGTCTCGTCTTCCACATGGATTTCTTTAGCATTCTTTAGCTTTAGAAGCTGATACTTTGACTAAAGTGGATTCATATCACTTCTGATGCCACAACAGAGACGCTACACAACGGATTAGCATTCAGTGAATCCCTTGGGAAGACACTTCAACATCCTATCTGAGTGACCGAGAGTGAGTGACGTTCAGATTGAGATTCAGATTTGGACAATTCAGATCTCATGTGTTTTCAAATTGTTCAGTTGCTCAAAATTTAAGCTAAATACAGACTGGATAAGCTTAGAAATCAGATTATGGGCTCACTAACAACAGATAACTGTAGAAAACTGCACTGCTGATAAATAATAAAAGTATCTATGCATTTCCAATCAGCCTTAGTGATAATACAGGGTCAAAGAAGCAGGTCGTTCTCGTCACTTTCAGCGGTTTCACATTCTTAACTTTAATTAAAGTGTAATTGGGGTCAACAGTGAGACCTGATTTCTCTGCGACTTTTCCATCGTTCCAATCCGTTCTGAGTTAGTTTCTCCATTACGGGGCTAATTATGCTCTGTTAGCTTATCGTAGGGGACAAGAGGACGCACACACGGAGGAGCGTCTGTTAAAACATAATAATCTTACAGTGGCCACTCGATTGGCCTCTAACTAATGATACACACATGTCCTCCTTCAGTGTGATTATGTAACACTGGCTTTAATAATCCCTTAATGCCTGAATATATTTCCAATTATATTAAAGAAAGCTAATTATGTGTATGCGTGTTTGCTGTCAGCAGACGCTAAAGTAAGAGGAGATTGTTGTTTTTTTATAAAGCGCATGCTATAGATTTAGGTAGATATAGGCATTTAAGGAATCCCCTCCTCTGGAGCTCCAGGGAGCTCTCTCCTCTCTCTTGTGCCCGAGCAAGGCACTCCTCTGTCGGAGACAAGTGTCCCATGTAACACCTCCACCCCCTTTTTGCACTCTCCAAACCACCAGGACACACAAGTCCAAATTATCATTATTATTATTATTATTATTATTCGCGAAAAAACTGGAATCTGTAAAATCGGGTCATGCAACGTTCAGGTCACCTAACATTCGGGTAACGTAACTTTCGGGTCACGTAACATTTGGGTCATGTAAATTACTCATGTAAATTTCGTGTCACTTAACTTTCTCATGTAGTTTTCGGGTCACGTAACATTTGAGTCACGCAATTTCCGGGTCATGTAACTTTGGGGTCATGTAACATTTGTGTCACTTAACTTTCTCATGTAGGTCACGTAACATTTGGGTCATGTAACATTTGGGTCATGTAAATTACTCATGTAACTTTCGTGTCACTTAACTTTCTCATGTAGTTTTCGGGTCACGTAACATTTGAGTCACGCAATTTCCGGGTCATGTAACTTTGGGGTCACATAACTTTTGGGTCACGCAACTTTTGGATCAAGTAACTTTCGGGTCACGCTCACATAACTTTCATGTAACTTTTGGTTTGAGGTGAATTTGTGACAATCGTCCAAAGGGGTTCAGGCATTTAATGTTTTTAACTTTCACAGTTGGATTTGACTTCCCTGATTTCACAGATTTTAATCTCAGTGACTGATTCAGGAATAATAATAACAATGATAAATATAATAATAATAATAATAATGTTCTGCTGATCATAATCAACTACAATTTTCTTAATGCTCCACTCTCTGTCTCGCTGCCTTCAGAGTACAGAGTCTTGTCACATTGTTCCTGGATAAGTTGGTTTGATTTATCTGGGCTCATCACCTGTCACTTCTCTCAGTTATATTAATAAAAGTTAAACAGCGGCGGACGGCAGCTTCTCTTTAAATGACTCAAACGTGGGCAGTAAACACAAGGACAGGCTGTAAACTCAGCTCCAGGTCAGTCTTACTTCTCTGAGGGGACTTTAATTATTATTCCCTTTTTTTAATACCACTTGTGTTGAGTGTCTGTTGCTGCTGTGATGATCTGCCCCAACGCTGTGACTCAGCATCGCAGCACCGTCGTCGCTGTGTCTGAGTTTGAAAAGGTGGCGAGGCACGCTGTCGCGCCTCATTATTCTTCCTTCTCCCCACTGAGGTTTGGCCTACTCAGAAGATGAGGTGAGGTATTAGCGATGCAACACATGTAGCTGTAAACATGTTGTTCTTCTTGACTAAAACACACCACGTGGATTCAGAGTTGCCCACAAGAGGCAATGGTAACTCCATTTCCAGCTGAGTTAACGTCAGCGAAAACTATTTTGAATCTCCTTTACAATCCTCCACTTTTTTATTTTTGTTAACTCTTAAGAGTTCCTTAAAAAAAACTTACTAATTTGTTCCTAGTGACAGAAAATGCCACCTTCCCAAAAACTGCTGTAAAAACATTATGCACTCAGTCTTTTACCTGTGTATTATCATTATTATTATTATTATTATTATTATTATTATTATTAATAATAATAATAATAATAATAATGATGATTATATTATTATTAATAATAATAATAACAACAATAATAATAATTTAAACCCTTTAAAGAACATTATGTTTACACAACTCCACAGGTTTTTTTTGATAAGAAGAAAACAGTAACTTACATAAAATATATTTCAAGGAGAATTATTGGGCCCTGGGATGGGTCAATGATTGGCAGCAACATTGATTTTGATGCGTTAATGCGTTATTTTTAATTTTTTTTTAAATACTAATTTGTTCCTAGCAGCAGAAAATGGCACCTTCCAAAAAACTGCTGCAATCATTGACCCATCTTAGGGCCTGACAATTATAATAACCAAATACTCAAACTTGAGTTGTATTTTCATACTGGATTCATCCAGTGTGAACCAGACCTTGTTCTGACTGAACGTGCCACACAGATGTAAATGTTTTGAGAGGCAAAAATTTAAGACCGGGACGTATTTAGAGAACCACATTTCCACACGCGTCCGTGTTCTGTTCAGACTCAAACAAGAGTCTACTGTTTTACACTCAGTGAGCCTCACATCACTTTCTCCTGCTGAGTCTTTGTATCATTTAAATCTCACCACGTGGCAGCCTAATCTAATCCAGACCAATAATCCACTAGGGCATAATTTCCTTTGTTGGTGGTAAATCTTATGAGATATATTTGAAAAATGTCCATGTCTGTAGTTCAAAGATGTCAGAGGTATAAAACACTCTTATTTTTATTACACATTTATTGTTATTTTTAATCATTTGAATGTGTTTTTATTGCAGTTTTAGGTCTTGTTCTGAGAGTAATCTGTGCCGTTTTGTCATCTGGTGGACAATAAACACGCGTTCTGTTCTATTTTAAATGGAAAAAAATACAATATTTCAGGTGAAAATTGTGGGGAAAAAATAGTGACTGTTAATTATCCACAATAGTGCTTAAATTTAAGTCGAGAAACCTCTCCTCCTCTAAATGATAACAAACTAAATAATATCTCATAAATAAAATCAATAAAAATCTTTTACTTGCTGTGTTTCTCATCCGTCCTCTCTCTGTCTCCCACGTCTCATTAACACAGCAGAGTTTATTCCATTATTTTTTCTATAGCTGAGACAAATAAAGAGCGACAGGCAGTGACGGCTAAATTAGACTGAGGGTGGGAGAAGTTAATAACTGACATTTTACTCATCAACACAGTGGAATTATCACACGAGGAAAAGTGCAGGAGTTAAACGAGTCATCATCATCATCAGAGACATCGTCTCTGTCTCCATTTCTTCTCTTCTTTTCATCTGAATCCATTCATCACGTTTTTCCCTAAACCGTATCCAGTGATACTAAAATGAAAGTCTTCATTTACAGATTAAATGTGACACAAAACATAAAAACATCATCCTCTGTACGAGGAAACACCAGAGCTAGAGTTATAAACTATAATATAAGTACTTTTATAAAATAATGCATCACAAAATTAATAAATAATTAAACAGAATTAATATCACATACTTTTGATAGGGCTGCAGCAATCGTTAAGTCCATAAAATGTCAAAAAATGTTGATAATTCCTCCTCAAACTTTGTTATAATGACGTTCTCAAACCAAAAATGACTCAGTTTGAATGATTTATTTCTTCTACGGAGCAAAGAAAGTAGAAAATATTCACATTTAAGAAGCTGAAAAATGACAGAAAGTAGAAAATATTCACATTTAAGAAGCTGAAAAATGACAGAAAGTAGAAAATATTCACATTTAAGAAGCTGAAAAATGACAGAAACTAGAAAATATTCACATTTAAGAAGCTGAAAAATGACAGACTAGAAAATATTCACATTTTTCACATTAAGAAGCTGAAAAATGACAGAAATTAGAAAATATTCACATTTCAAAAAGCTGAAAATGACAGAAACTAGAAAATATTCACA
Organism: Solea senegalensis; assembly: GCF_019176455.1. NCBI lineage: Eukaryota > Metazoa > Chordata > Actinopteri > Pleuronectiformes > Soleidae > Solea > Solea senegalensis. Next base: position 24,386,170 of record NC_058032.1, read on the forward strand.
TTTAGCTGAAAAATATTTCACAGAAGCTGAAAAATGACACATTTAAGAAGCTTCCACATTTAAGAAGCTGAAGCTAGACATTTCACATTTAAGAAGCTGAAAATAGAAAATAGAAAATATTCACATTTTAAAAAGCTGAAAAATGACAGAAAATATTCACATTTAAGAAGCTGAAAAATGACAGAAACTAGAAAATATTCACATTTTAGAAGCTGAAAAATGACAGAAATTAGAAAATATTCACATTTAAGAAGCTGAAAAATGACAGAAACTAGAAAATATTCACATTTAAGAAGCTGAAAAATGACAACAACTAGAAAATATTCACATTTAAGAAGCTGAAAAATGACAACTAGAAAATATTCACATTTAAGAAGCTGAAACATCACAAAAGCTTGTTTTAAACCTTAAGAAATCACTTAAACTGATTAATCGATTATTTTAGTAATTGATTCAGCCTTATACTTTACATTAAACTGCACCCAGATTAACGAATAACAATACTAGATGAATGAATGAAGGCTTTAATTCAAGCATGTAAACATAGTACACTTAAAACTAAACAAAACAGTCAAAATTGTAAGAAAAACAAATAACAAACACTAAATCATTACCCATATACTGTGGTTTTCACCTGAAAAAGGGGTGGTTTAGAGGTTAAAGAGGCTTTTTATGAGCAAATAAATGCACAGAATAATATACACGTCGACATGTGTATACAGTGCAGTGCAAAATGGACGTAAAACATAATAAAAATGACATAAAGTGCCGTTGGGGATTGGTAATAATGGTAGTAATGGTGCTTTCTCTGACTGCATTATTATACTTCTATGTGGATCTTTGGGAACAAACGACACCGGGATCACGACGACCGGCCTCTTTGTTCCTCGTCTCTTGTTCAACAGCAGAAAAAAGCAGCGAGATTTTCAGGAGTGCAGTGAAGGTCCTTTTTCGCTCTGTAACGTGGCGACGTTTGCTTTTATAATCAAATGATGTGTTCGCTGCCAAACAGAAGCATTTAAAAGCAGATGAAAAGCAGAAGGTCGCACTTTTACTGGATTGTTTTCTATCTCTGGGAACTGTATTTTTGTGTCGTCGCTTCACATAAACCCAGAGTTTTCAAAACTAAAATGACCAGAATCATGCTGTTACAGAGGCGATGTGTGACTTTTTTCAGTCATTAAACTCAAAACAAAAAAAAAATGTTTGAAAATTTGGGGCGTGTCCACTGAAGGAGCCAAAAAACACACACTTTAGTGGGGACCAAAGCAGCTGAACGTCGCTGTCACAAACGTATATATATAAGTGACATTTTTCACAATTTTTAATCACATTTTAACGACTTCATACTGGACACAAACACAGAGCTGGATTAAGCTACAGTCCTGCTCTCTGTCTCCCTCTTTCCTCTATCAGTGGTACTGCAGCCTGCTTCTCTTGCTACTCTTCTCTCACTTCAGTTCCTTCGTCTTTATTGAATTTAAATAATGCATGAGCTTTCCTGTTTGTGTTTTTACATTGAGGTAAAGACACATTTGCAGGACAAAGGCGTTTCAGCTAGCTAAACAAAGACAATAGTGAAGGAGCAGATAAAGTTCTCTGAGGGTTTCTGTACCGCAGAACGTTTACGCGCAAAGTCAAACACGTGTCAAACAGGACAAACACGTGCCGTGTAAACTGAGATTTGTAATCAAACGCTGACGTCTCATTGCGCACAGAGAGCTCAGCTCCATAATAACACATCCACTGTGACAAAAGGAGGTCAGAGAGAGCCGCGGCGTTAAAATTGAGCTCATCACACACGATGATGATGTAACGGGGAGCGCGGCGGCGGCAAAGGGCGTATAATAATAACAATAATAATGATGATAATGAAAAAAACAGCAGTGCTGGGTTAAGTTATGTAAAATGAACTCAGCTCGGGGTCAAAAAACAACACGGATCAGTCGTTGTGTTTCCATCGATCAGATCGCGTCACGCACAGTCTGATGCGTGATCGATGTGCGGGTCGATGCGTGGAGAGGATGTTTACAGATCACAGAATTATCAGCCATGCGCTTCCATCAAATTCCCACCATGATGGCCCCCGATGATGAATATGGATTATTGACAGGTCACGTCGGTGTCCACTGTGCCGTGCTGCCTTCAGGGCTCAGAGGATTTAAATATAAACGCTCACAAACAAGACGCTAAAGAACGTCTCTGTGCCCAAATGGCGCTTTTCCGCGATACAGTTCCAGCACGACTCGGCTCGGTTTGGTATCGTTTTCCATTACTATAGTAGTTCCTCAGCATGGGCGGAGTCGTCATGAGTGATGACACTCTGACCAATCAGTGGGTTTTGGAATTATAAGATTGAATTCTAAGTAGTATTTGGAATTTTAAGTAGTATTTGGAATTCTAAGTAGATTTTAGAATTATAAGTGGATTTTGGAATTCTAAGTAGATTTTAGAATTATAAGTATAATTTGGAATTATAAGAATAATTTGGAATTATAAGTAGTATTTTGAATTATGAGTAGATTTTGGAATTGTAAATAGATTTTGAAACTATAAGTAGATTTTGGAATTATAAATAGATTTCGAAACTATAAGTGGATTTTGGAATTATAAATAGATTTTAGAATTATAAGTAGGTTTTGGAATTGTAAATAGATTTTGAAACTATAAGTAGATTTTGGAATTATAAGTAGTATTTTGAATTATGAGTAGATTTTGGAATTGTAAATAGATTTTGAAACTATAAGTAGATTTTGGAATTATAAATAGATTTCGAAACTATAAGTGGATTTTGGAATTATAAATAGATTTTAGAATTATAAGTATAATTTAGAATTATAAGTAGATTTTGGAATTATAAATAGATTAAGAAACTATAAGTAGATTTTGGAATTATAAGTAGAATTTGGAATTATAAGTAGATTTTAGAATTATAAGTGGATTTTGGAATATAAGTAGATTTTGGAATTATAAGTAGATTTTTAAGTCTTTTTAACTTATCTACAGTTCAACATTGTTGGCTTTGATTCTCGTGTTGGATGTCGTGCTCGTAACTCTTCAGTCACGACACTCTCTGACCAATCAGTGGCCGGCAGTCTGTCAACTTCACATTTTAGTATCGGCTCAGTTCGTTTGGAACCTCGTGAGAGCAGGTGCTAAAAAAACGTACCAGGTGATTTCACCGGAATCCAGCTGCTCCGCATCACTCATTCCACCATGTTGCCCCACCCCCCATTCCTACAACAACTCCACTGGCTCCCGGTCAATCTTAGAATTCAATTTAAAATCCTCCTGCGTGCCTTCGAGGCCATCCACAACCTCGCCCCTCCGTATCTCTTCTCCTTTGTCCACATCACTGTGGCCTCCGCCTGCCTCAGCACCAGCTTTCAGCCTCTCTGCTCCCCCATCTCTGGAATTCACTCCCACCAGACATCTGTAACTCTGACTCTCTTCCCCTCTTTAAATCCAGACTCAAAATCCACCTGTTAAAAATAGCCTACTCCATTTTTCTGTTTTTTATCGTTGCTAGAAAAATCAATAAAAAGGTTTGCAAAAATCAATAACACAACGTCCCAAGCAATGGATCGATCTCTGCCGAGGCAAACATGAATGAACCAGAAAGCATGAATGAATGAATGAATGAATGAATGAATGAATGACAAATGGATGCCGAGAAGAGACGGAGAGGAGAACAGAGCGACGCGGCACATCTGGAACATGTTGGTGATGAGATTCCCGCACAAGAGGAAGTGTTCTTTTTGCCAGTAAAGGACAGAGGGACAGAGGGGGGCGGGGACTTGAGTACCAAACTGCCATCAAATCTTCACATATTCAGGTCAGTGTGGAAGAACTGCAGATAAATGTAGAAAATGTGCAGCAAAATACAGCATTAGAGCTTTTTGTCCAAAAAAAAAGTCATTGAAATAAAGATTAAATTGAATAAACGTGTAATATACATTAGTTTAGAATGATCTGAACTCATTGTATTCAATAACTAATAATCTACATGTTATAAAATATGATACAATAAAACAATCCCACTGTAATTCCACTATTGGAACATTTGTGATGCTAAAGAAAGTAAAAGGATTTAAGCATTAATTAAACACATCAGGTGATAATAAAAAAATACTATATCCTTGTGTTTAAACTGCTTTTGTATGAATGTGAAGTAATTTGTCCTGTTTTCTATGTACTTTTATTTCACGTTTTAGTCTAATTTCATACAACGTGTGTCACATAAATGCTAAGTAGATTTACAGTTACATTTAGTATTTTCTTTAACTTCTGTGAATTAACTTCCTCTTTTTTGCATTTACTTCCTTTTTTATTATTATTAAACTCAGAAAAGTGATCAGGTCATGAAATGGAGAAATGAGAATTTCCTTGCAGAGACAACATGTTGTTTTTTGAATCCTTGAATAATACTGAATAAACTCATTTTTATTCCAAATCTCTAATGAGGCAAATATTTTAAACAGGTTTGCTTCACCCTATCAATATAATATATACGTTTATAACATTATTAGCTTGTAAGTGTCTTAGAGAAACTTAATTTCTTAACTCAATCACAGAAAACTACACATACCTTCCAACGTTCTTTAAAAACATTATTTTAAAGCTTTTGTTTTGTCGCCATCTTGTGGATAAAAGGCGCGAGATGCAAGTCATCGCTGATTGGCTTAATTTGCGATGTGCTCGTCTCTGATTGGCCGATTGGAAAAACGTGACGTCTACAAAAAACTTCCGTGTGGAAACACTTTTTTAAATGACTCTTTCGTATCAGAAAATGCGAACTTAAAATCTATAGAATGTAAATTGTATGTCGTCGACTTTAATATAATGAATATACGTGTTCTATACGAAACACGCGTTCGAGGAAATGAGGCTTTTTCATTTTAGGAAAATGTCGGCATGGTGATGACGTTTCTCGCCGGACGACAATAGAGAAGGGACAGGCTCAGTTTATGGAGTTTGGACGAACAGCGTTTGTTGTGAGAGTTTCTCTCCGCGGCGTTTGAGCACCAAAAATGACGACTTTCAGGGTTTTTTCGAGCACAACACTCGCCGTGCTGCTGCTCGACGTGTGCCTGGTGTGCTGTGACATTACGGACGGGAACGCGGAGCACCTGAAGCGGGAGCACTCGCTGATGAAGCCGTACCAAGGTGAGTTGAACACAGTTAGCTCCTCGGCTAATGGCTAACATGGTGTTTATTTCCTTACTTTCTTTGCTGTTATTTTACTTATTTAGCAATAAAAACCACGTAGAGAAATAACGTTTTAAATTGTACTTTAACTGTGTGTTGTCGTAGTTCACACTAAAGTGTGATTTAAGCGTCTTTTCTTAGCTTTTTTCCGCTAGTGAAAGTGAATTGCAAATGGATGAAGTTATTTTTAAGTAGACATTTCAATGCATTTGATTTACATTATCAATAAATGAATTCGCTGTATTAACGAACAACAAGATATGACAACTGTGCAGCATAGGGTTAGATTAGAGCCAAAGAAAAAAGTGGATTAAATGTATGTACTGTGTAGAAAAAGTAATGGGAATGGATAAGCCTTGGGTTCAATAAATGTTCATTGACTTTTGTTAAAGAGTTGAGCTGAATGTGACTTATATAAAGAATGTTTATGTCATAATTCAGACAGGTCAGTTTTTTTGTAACATCTTCTTCTTCCTGCTACTTTTTTTGTTCATTCATTGATGGCGAGCAGTTTTGAAGTGTTGCTTAACTTGAGTTAAGGCTCTTAACAGCAAAGGCTGCACATTTAAAGCTGTAAAAGTTAGAATATTTCAGCATCGATGACAACAATGTAAAATCTGTTGCCAATAATAGGACCTGAATCCCATGTAGTCGTTTTCATCATGAAAAGGACAATTTAGTTATTTATGTAAATAACTTGTTTCAGATTCTCAAACACAGAATCTTTATCTGTATCTTTTTGCTTAAAATATACATGTATTTTTTTATTTCTTAAACAATGCAATTGCAGCCATAGAAAATCCCAAAACATAAACGAAAAGTTGGAGAAAGTAGAATAATCTTACATTAAATACCCCTATTTAACAAGACATTCATTAACAAAATATGATACTGTAAAAAAATAAAAATAAATAAAGCTGACACAGGCTGTCATATCCAACTGTTTCTCAGACACTAAAACGACATATTTCTGCCCTTATTAAATGAATAACCGGACCAAGTGGCTCTCACAGTGTTGAGAGCAGTGACCTGCAGCCTTTGTGTGTGTGTGTGTGTGTGTGTGTGTGTGTGTGTGTGTGTGTGTGTGTGTGTGTGTGTGTGTGTGTGTGTGTGTGTGTGTGTGTGTGTGTGTGTGTGTGTGTGTGTGTGTGTGTGTGTGTAGATCGACACCACGCCCTGACTGTGAATAAGAACATATGTGACTGTAAAACAGGAGGCCCCTCAGACCATGAAAGTGTTTGTTTAAGGCGTGTGAAGCTTCAGTTACCTCCCTTTGTTACTGCACGGAGAAATGCAACCCTCAAGCTGTGTAAAGAAGAAGAAATAAAACATGTTTGTTTTTTTAATGACTTCATGTTTTTACAGGCACTGCTTGATTGCTTTTTCACGGTGAAGCAGAATTACAAATGTGTTGTGTGTTTGTTGTGTTGTGCAGGCGTCGGCAGCAGCCCCAGCAGTCAGTGGGACTTCTGGGGAAGCACGTTGGTGACGTCCTCGTACGTCCGACTCACCCCAGACGAGAGGAGCAAGCAGGGATCCATCTGGAACACAGTGGTGAGGAAGAACTGGCAAATAGTGGCGAATATCTCCTGTACTGTGTGGTCACATTTAAAACCTGCATCCTGTTTCTGCTCTGCAGCCTTGTTACCTGAAGGACTGGGAAATGCACGTGCAGTTTAAAGTTCATGGGTCGGGGAAAAAGAATCTCCATGGCGATGGCATCGCCCTCTGGTACACAAAGGAAAAACTGCACCCAGGTGAAGACGACTGATTCTTTTATTCTAATTTTATTTGTTCTTCATTAATTTATTAAAGTTGTTCTGGCAATAAAATCTCAGAAAATATTGTTTACCCAAACCTGAAAACCTCAAATATCTCGTATCATTCAGTTTACTCTCACAGAGAAGCAAAAAGGCACAACCCTAACCCTTACCCAGACCATATTCACTTTTAAGAAGCTGATATTAATATAATAACTCTGATATTAATTAATTTATTACCTTAAATAGCTGACAAATCATTTACTTGTCGCATACTTTTCAATTTCTTTACTTTAAGTTTCCATAAATCAAGAAGTGCAACAGTGAATTGTCGTCTGCTGCTCCTCCTCCTCTCACCACTTCAGTGTTTTATTCTGAAACATAAGGCCTGACTTCCTGTTAGTGTTTCACAATAAAGGCTGACACTTCACACGTTATATTGAACATTAAAATCATAAGGGAAGGGAAGTGTTTTAATTAATATAGAACAGACTGTTTTCGCAAACGCTATTCTCTCAGCCTTCATATATTAGTCAGTGCTCCAGATCATGAAGGGCAGCACCAGTAAAGGTAAGACATGTTGTCCAGACATGTACATTCGTCCCCCTGTCCTTCAGAGACATACTTGATATGAAAGCACGCTCCATCACGACGCTTTCTCCATCCTGCGTGTGTGCGTGCGTGTGTGTGTGTGTGTGTGTGTGTGTGTGTGACACGGCCTGCTCATGTCTCACCTCATCCCTGTCCCTGTCCGTCCTCAGGCTCCGTGTTTGGAAACCAAGATCCGTTTCTTGGCCTGGCTATTTTTTTGGATACCTTCCGCAATGACCTCCATGGGATGGATGTAAGTGTGCAGTGTGTGTGTGGCTCCCGCGTGGTCGATTGACCCCGCCCTGTTTTGTCTTGCAGGGCCCGTGTTTTCCAACAATGCTCACTTCCACGGGCTGGCCGTGTTTATAGATACTTACTCTAACGACGATACGTCGGACGTGAGTCGCTGCTCAGGTTTTATTTTACCTGTCGGCATCGTGTCTGTGGGCAGTTTCGTGTCTTTGCTTTCTGCCGGCATGTTGTCTGACCCTTTGACCCCTGAAGCACGGCAACAAGACTTTCACACTGCAGCTGAAATTGTCCCAGTTTTTAAACCTTTTATTTGAGCGTTTTTTCCTGCGTTTTGAAAAGTAAAAACCAGTCGATCTGGGTCAATAAATTGGGAAAACCTTTACTCATCTATTGTTTTGAATATTTCATAATATTTTTTTTTGCTGTAATTTGAGTCATCGTAAACTAATATTTCCGCCAGAATATTAGACATTTTATAGATTCATTTTAAAATGGCTGCCATGTGAAGGAGGCTTTTGCGTACTAAGCATGAGACGTGGGCTTTGTCCATTATTTTTTATTTCACATATTCATTTGTCCGTCATCTTTCATGTGTTCACCGCGTGCTTGTCGCGATTTAGCCGCTGCTTCTCTGTCTCCAGCGCTCCTTCCCGTACATTTCCGCCATGGTGAACAACGGCACGGTGAGCTACGACCACGGCAAAGACGGCCGCTCGTCGGAGCTGGGAGGCTGCTCGGCCGAGATCAGGAACCGGGAGCACGACACGTACCTCGCCGTCCGCTACTCCAAAGGAAGACTCACTGTATGTAGGAACCTTTCAACCTCCTCCTACTGCATTTAGGTGACTGTGCGTCTCACACCTGCTGCGTGTGTCGCAGGTGATGATCGACGTGGACGACAAGAACGAGTGGAGGGAGTGCATCGACATCGGCGGCGTTCGTCTTCCCACGGGATATTACTTTGGTGCCTCAGCGGCGACAGGAGATCTCTCAGGTATTCTTTTAATGTTACCTTTCATTTATTTACCAAGAAGTCTCATTGTTATCAAAGTTTTTAGATTAGACTAGAAATAGGGAAATTCACCCTATTTCCCCCCCCCCCAGATAACCATGACATCGTCTCCATGAAGCTCTACCAGCTGATGGTAGAACACACCCCCGAGGAGGAGAACATGGACTGGTCCAAGATCGAGCCCAGCGTCAGCCTCCTCAAGTCTCCCAAAGGTAACGTCACGACCACAGGAAATTAAGTTTGAATTTCTAGTTTTTATAGCAGTTCATTTGTTGTTTTTTTTGGTAATCTAGGTCATTTTCTGATTTTTCTAAGCTTCTTTAATTGACTCGAATCAAGAGTTCCCAGGGAGGGGTCCTTGTAATCCTTGAAAGTTTGTGAATTTGAAAGAAAAATAATAATTTGAGCCTTTTGAAAGGTTTTGAAAATTGCCCTAAATCGACACGGATCATTGAAAGTGCTTGAATTTTGTGTGAGAAAGCAGTGAAGTTGATGTCTGAGGTAAACGTCTCCCTCGTTTGTTACGGCGCCACCTGCTGTTTCATGCCCTGCGCTGCTCGGTGTGCGTAGACGAGGCGTCACGCAGGACAAACGTGGACGCTGTCCACTGTCTCGTCGCCGTTGATATGAGATTCTGTGCTGAACAATGACGGCTCTTACAGTCCTTGAATTTGGGGGAAATTAGTCCTGAAAAGGTCCTTGAGTGCCCTAATCTGAGGTGACTTTCTTTCTTTGGCCTCCACAGACAACATCGACGATCCCACCGGAAACTTCCGCAGCACGCCGCTCACCGGCTGGAAGGTCTTCCTGCTGCTGCTGTGCGCTCTGCTGGGGATCGTGGTGTGCGGCGTGGTGGGAGCCGTGGTTTTCCAGAAGAGGCAGGAGAGGAACAAGAGGTTCTACTGAAAAAAGAGGATGAGGAGGAGGAGTTTGCTGTGGATTGAACTGTTTCCTGACGGCAGATCGAGCACATTCAATGTGAATTTTTTTCTAAAGATTGTACAAATGTTTATATCTTTTGAAGCACTGCGTTGGGGGTTAATCTTTTTTTCTTTTTTGATGTTGGTAAGACAGAGCAGAACTGAGAGGCCCTGGTAAATGCTGTTTGTTTTCTTTGTTTTCATTCATGGCAGAATTACCACATGTCCATTTCTCTGCTTCAAGTGTGAGCCTTTAAAAAAGGTTTTGTTTTTCTTGCTGTTTTACTGTGAAGGAAGAGATGATTTGACACAAAATAATCTGACATTTTGTGGTGATTTTCTTGCTTTTCCTAATTTTGCTTTTGTCTAAGCATTTTAGAGTCATTTTGAAATAACTGAAACAGACATTTTCTTTAAATAACCATTGTTACACAACTTAACTTAACTCTTATTTTTCTTTTCTTTTAAACTGGAAGGATCAAATGTCAATTCATTTTGACCACATTTGACTGTTTAATCTGACTTTCCTTACTCTTGTTTAGCCATTTGGTTTAGAAAATGTCCGAAATTTGATCATGAAAATCAAAGTAAAAGTTAACTTAACACTCAAATGATTTGAGTCTGTAAAGCTGGAAGTGTTTTCCTGATGAATGTATTGTAAAAGCAGTTGTCGGTTAATTAATAGATTAGTTGTGATGGACAGAAAATGTAAAAGCAGCCGTAAATTATGTCCATAAAAAAGGAACATACAGTCAATTTTAACTGTAACGTTTGAAAACTGAAGCTTTTACCGTGAAACCACTTCATAAGAGCAGCACGTTGGGCTTTTATCTAAAATACGACTCAAATATTTGTCCTCCGCAGATGTCATTTGTTGATTTTTAATATCCATGGATGTTATTTTTTCTAAGCAATAATATCTTCAAATTCTTTCTTGTTTGGTTGTTAGTTTTTTAACAAGTTTCTTTTTCACATTTGCTTTGCATTTCACATGCTTTTCAAAGAGTTGTGTTTTGATGAGCGAGATGAAACAGAGATTGTTGTTGCTTTTTTTATTTTTATTTTCTTAACAATCTTTTAGCAGGGTGGATGTTTTGAGTCTCTGTCGTATGATCTTGAAGCCGGTCTGCATCTGCCGCCACATCACTTAGGTTTGTGATGAGACTCTGAAAACCTGCTCCTCTCATCAGAAATAATGTATTAAAATAAAGAAATACATTTTAAAAAAGAGAGGAAAAAAAGTCCTTCCAGGTGAAGTTGTGTGTCCCACCCTCACAAACACGCCCTAACCTTAGCTGCCCTTTACACTAATACACATTTTTTAATTGTAAATAAGTTTCAGTTCACGTCTACGGAGACACCGTAGACGTCAACAGGTGAAGATTTTATTGGGCAAGTAGCTTTGTGTTAGCATTAGCAGCCATGTTCAGGCAACTGAACACACTGACACTGATGCTAAAGTATAAGCTAGCTCCTTCACCCTTGGACTTTGTTAGGTAGCATTAGCATTTAAAACTTCCAATATTACCCAAAAACCCACACACACTATCCCTAACCCTAGCTGCCCTTTATACTAACACACATTTTTAAATGTAAACAAGTTTCAGTTGAAAAAATGTTGGCTCACAGTGACATAAAGCAGATACTGTAGACGTCAAAAGGTGAAGGATTTTATTAAGTGAAATTTCCGTTATGTGGCTTAAACCAGTTTTTCTTTGTGTCAGCATTGGCAGCCGTGTTCTCAGTGATAGCAACTGTCTCGGGGTGGCCGTCTGCACAGCAGGGGGCGCACACAGCTCAGGCAACTCTGAAAACAGTCATTTTCACACTTAAAACTGATGCCCAAGTATAAGCTAGGACTTTGTTAGCTAGCGTTAGTCTTTAAAACTTCCAATATTCACCAAAAACCTTTACATTATCCTTTAGTAGTTATCTCTAAAACGAAGTCTGGGGAGTTTAGTGAGTCTTTGGTACTTTCTCAAATATGATATTTTGTTGTACAGATGCTAACAGCAGTAATGCGATCAGGTGAGACTAATAAATTCAGAGGTCACAGAGATGTTGGTAATAAATCCGGCATCCCTCTAAGGGGGGCTTGGACCCTAAGTTGTAGAGTCCTTTGACCAGGAAGCAAATTGCCAATGTCAAAAAACCTGAACTATATCTGTTGATGATGACCAAAAAGATGGTTTTTGTTGACAACGTTTTTTAACTTTATTTGAAGTAGAGGAGTCACACCACCCACCCCCCCCAACTGAAAACGTAAAATGGATAACATGCCCAACAACAGAGTTCAAAATACTGTTGAGAACTTTAACACAAAACAACAGCTGTTTTTTATTTATTACATTTGGAAGAGCTATGAAAGGTAGCAGGACCCTTTAGCCATGATTCCACTGGATCGAACGGAGCCGTACCATAATATCTGGCCCCAACCGTTCCATTCTCTCTCTAGCCTTCCATTTAATTGGGGGACCAGTGTAAAACGGTACCTTGTGGTCAGGGTTGTGTCGCGTTCAATGTCGTTGTTCGCTGCGCACCGGTATGACGTCATGCTACGCGGCCATCGCTTACCCCGCCTTCCACGTAAAGGTACCGTTCTCAGTTCAAACGCAAGCCTGACCCGGGGCTTTACCGTACTGCACCAAACCGAACCGCACCTCCCCTCTAGTAGTGTTTTTACTATTGACGCAACTAGTAGCCATCTCGGAATCCTATGTCGGGGGTTTGTGAGGTTGCGCCGACTTTCCGTGTTGGAAATCCAAGCGGAGGAGAAACGTCTGACTAGGAACTTGGAAATTAAGACTTCCGACAAACTTATGAACACCTTTCATAGAAGTAAATAAGCCCATCACAGTACAGGTTGACCAGGCTTTTTGCAATCGATACGTCGTCGTCATTGACTTGGATGATGACGTCGTCTTTGATCACGTAAGACCAATAGTGCCCGCAGTGTGTTTGCGAGGAATTGTGACAGATGACAGAGGCGAGTGAGAATCTCTGTGTCTTTGGGTGTTGCATTAATTCTATGATTCGACTCGGGGCCACGGGCTCTCTAGATGGGCCCTGCGTTCGGGGCAGATGAAGGGTCAAAACGTCGGGGAACGAAATGTTTGAGATCTTCTGATCAATCCGGTCACATTTCTCGCACCGTGCCAGGCCCGCGCTTCCGTTCAAAGAGCTCTGCAAGAGCGATGCAATGGAGTCGCCCCAAAACGGTGGCGATAAAAAGTAAATGCTGGTGTTTGTGATGTCTGTAGACGTGAATCCACATTGCTTGCACAGGAGGTTTTCATCCATCTTGATCATCGTTTTTACCCCACACCCCTCGAGCCAGACCAACAGTGGCTGCAAAAAGTCAAGTACATCGTTGTCCTGTCCCAAGCGTAGATATGGTATGGCGTCGTTCAGTTCCTGCAGAACCATGTACACTTCTCTTTGCGAGAAGAATCTGCCCGGGTGTGCGAGGGCCGTCAAAAACAGCTCACCAAACGTTGGCGTGATCGGCTCCGCGGCGCTGTCAGGGGAGATGTCCTGCACGAGATTCAGATTGAGCACGGCCTGTAGTGCCGCGTTCATCCAGCAGTTGAGGAATTCGTTTGAGAACCTGCAGATGGAGGCGCACTTGTAGTTGGGCCTGCGAGGGTCACTGACTTTGAACTGGTCTTTGGACAAATCCGTGTTTGGGAAGTTTTGTGTCTCGAAGGAGCTGCACTGCTCCGTAGCCGTTAGAGCATCTGACAGGTGTGCGAGGTTACACACATATATGGGTTTATATACAAAAACGGGGATCCGCGATGGGGTCAGAGCATCTCTGATGTCTGCGGCGCTTCCCAGAGTCGAATCGCTGACCACAGTGTTCTCTGCTTCAGAATGTAACTCTTCGAGAATCCTGCATGCAAAGGGCACGTTAGGGTTCTCAGAAACACTGCTCCCCTGGAGAGGGGTGAGGAAATTCATGAGCCTCCTGATGAGCTTGGTGACTGCGGCACCCACTAGGTTAAACACCATGAATGACATGGTGACGTCCTTTTATGCTTTCACAATGTGACGGGGTAATCGTACCGAGTATTTCTTCTTCTTCTTCTGTATTTTACAGTAGATGCGTTACCGCCTCCTTGGCCATTCCAGTGGCAGTTAGTGTTTTAATTAGTTGACGGCATCCATAACGTTTGTTGGTAGTGGTGCGTAAAGGTAACTTCTACTCAGGCTATTCATCGTGTTGCTCTACTGCCTTTTTATTTTTTACACGTCATCAAAACATCAAAGGTAAAACCGTCAACTCATATCAGTTCCATACACAAAAAGAACTGTGGATTAGAATCCCAAAGAACGGCGATAACTTTCATCTGTTTTAACCCTTGAGGAGACCTTTTTCCCTTTTGTTCCATTTTTCAAAATGTTTAGAAAATAAAGGTCCGTGAAAGTGCCTTCATGGTTCCTTGCCCATATACGTGTAAGAATATACAAGAAAAACACAAATAAAGTGAGAGGAATGTTATTTTTTGAACAGTCTTTCCCAATCCTGGTCCTCGGGTTTTACATGTTATCTAACACAGCAGACTGATTTCGTCCACTTCATCTATCATTAGTTTTTGAGATATCAATGTCGATGCAGGAGAAGAGCGAGCCGTATGATTTTTACCTTCTGGAAGTGCGCTACAAGTTTTTTAGTTTGTTTTTTTTCCCCCTGAATCGAGATACTTCAAAATAAAACATTTAGAAAAGTTAGTAGAAAACTGTTTTGATGATTTTTTTTTGTCACATAGCAGAAAGTACAACTCTTAAAGCAGATGTACTCCACGGCGCCAGATGGCGCTGCAGCCATTTTGTCACGCAGCTGCGTCGGAAAGGTTCTGACGGAGCCTGACAGCAGCGGCGCCGCCACATGCACGTTGTTGTTTTGTTGATGCCGGACATTTAAAAGGTTCTTCTCTAGGTACGTGTTCTTGTGTTTACGTTTTATTGCGCTATACAACGGCATTTTCCAACATCCGCCATATTATGTTGGTTTTCCGGGCTGCCGTAGCTAAAAAAAAACAACAACAACGCGCTTTTTCGTTTACGTTTTTAATGGTAAGCTAGCGAGATCCATTATCGGACAGCCCTACACACTCTTGTTTTAAAACACCTACATTTTATCCAGTGAGTCGCATATACACGTTTTCAGTGATACGTATTGTTAGTGTTGTATTAAGGATTCATTACTATGAGTTTTACGTTCGACATCATTGGTTTATATTCTATATTACATGAATGTGCGTGGAGTGATATGTGCTCGTGCTGCTGCTCGCTGTCCAAACGTGAATTTTAACCAGGTTTCAAATCAAAACCTGTTTAATCCTTTAGTCTTTGCCTCAGGCGAGGAAAGAAACAGGATTTTAAATATCTGACTCGCTTCTTAGAGTCGTTTTTTTTTTAAATCCAAGTTATAATGGAGATGTGCGTGTCCGATAATGGATCAATTGTACGTATAATATAGTTTGTACGTTTCATTTAAAGTTTCTATCCACATCCAAACACTGACTAAACTCCTCAACATGAAGTTAATTTTTGTGCAAACGACTACACCTGTAAAAAACAGCCAGAAATACTCTAAATAGAAGCGTGTCCTCCAGCAGATAATGTACAATTATTGTTACTTTTAAAATTGGGGCTGCAACCAATGGATATTTTCATAATCTTTTAATCTCGAGTATTTATTTGGTCCCCAAAATGTCAGAAAATGTTGATTGGTGTTTCTCAAACCCTGGAAATGATGACGATGTTCTCAAATGTCGCACAAACCAAAATTGTTTAATTTAATGATTTGGAGGAATTATTGCAATTTAAGAAGCTGAACATTCAGAGAACTTGTTTTGATTTTTAAAAAACACTTTGCATAATAATCGACTAATGGTGGCAGGAAGAAAACAAATTAAAGTAAAGCTTGTTCCATTTTTCAAAGTGATGCAGTTGGTTTCAGGCTCAGAAATGCAAGTGTTCAGTTTCCCTTACAGCATCACAGTTGTTGCTCTTTCAGGTGTTTTGCAGCGTTGGTCTTCAGCCCTCAGGGTCCGGCGTGTTCTGCCTGCATCCGTCCTGAGGTGAGATGAGGAACCTGAAGCTGCTGAAGAGCCTGCACAGCTCTGAGCTGCAGAGTCCCGGCTCGCCTCAGTTCCTGTGCGTGCGAGCAGACACGGGTTCACTGCTGGTCGCCTCTCAGTGCTCCATCACAGAGTATGACCCTCGCACTGGACAGGTGAGTCTGGTGGTTCATGTAGTTCCATTTTTATTTTCCTCATCTTTACTTCATCGTCCCTCCCTCGTCTCCTGCAGGTCGTCAGCGAAGCCTCGTTGACGGCCGATGGTTTCCTCCCGGAGGACGGCAGTGGTGTGGTGGTCGGACTGCAGGACCTGGCTGAACTTGAGTCGGCGTGTTTGGCCACAGCCGGTGGCGATGTTATCCTCTTCAACTTCAACACCTGCCAGGTCTTTAAATCCTCAACATTCTGTTTGAGCATTAAGGATGACTTAAGTCTCACCCTATAAAATCTTTGCCACCATAAGTTTTCTTTATCTTAAAAATATGTTTGACACTTTATCTCACACTTAAACAGCATTTTAAAACAAGAAACTCGAGTTTGTTTCGCACTCCCTGCACACAGGAGTTGTTGATCCACTGCTGCTTGCGTTAGTAAGTTAAGATGTGTTGTTTTTGTGACCAGTAATTAAAGATCCCTTGATCCTTTTTGATGAGCCTGAGTGTCACGAACCTTTACAAATGCGGCAGCAGTAAGACCAGTAACTCCCATGTTGCCATGAGCTGAAAACGCTGACTTTCTCCATGGTATTTTGTGTGGGAGAGCGAGCAGGTTACAAAACAACAAATAACTTCACTTTGGTGGTCTAACTGCGAAATAAACCAGCCTAAATATTCTTTGCCATGTTTTCACTGAGAGTGTGACTTCATGAGTTCCCGTTTTATTTGGGCTCTATCCCTTTAACTGTTTGAGTTTGTTTTAATTTGAGTTAAAGATAAGGAGCTAAAGACGGATCCTGACCAAACATCATGTCATCATACTGTATGTTGTACAGCTGGAGTGCGTCGGCAGCGTGGACAGTGGTCTGACGTCCATGAGCTGGAGTCCTGATGAAGAGCTCGTCGTTCTCACCACCGGTCAGTGGTTTTGTTCTTCGTTGTTATCCTGACGTCTGCACATGATCCAAAAAGAATTCACTCGTAATTTGTAACTTGCAGGTCAGGAAACGATCATCATGATGACCAAAGAGTTTGAGCCCATCACTGAGGTTGGAGTCCACCAAGACGACTTTGGCGAAGGTACAAAAAAACCACGACTTTTTATAACTACACTTGAATCATATTTCAATATTTCTGTGTGTTTTGTTGTGTGTGTGTGTGTGTTGCAGGGAAGTTCATCACTGTGGGCTGGGGGAAGAAGGAGACTCAGTTTCACGGTTCGGAGGGCAAACAGGCAGCGCAGAAGAAGATCCAGGTCAGTCTTAACCACACAAACACTGGAGTTTGTGTGGTTAGTGTTGAGTTTTTGTCTCAAATTATTTTTTCAGTTGAGGAAAATTATTCAAATGTTTTGAAAGTGGACGAATTTTGCAAAGTTGTTCTTTACACGTCAAAGGTGGTGATGCACGTGTGTTTGAAATATTGAAAACAACAGTGTGAATGCTGACTCGGCATTCACATTACCACTAATGCATAATGGAAAACAATGAAGTGGATGCTGACACAGCATTTCCACTAATAATTGTAATAATAATAATCCTAATCTTTAAGAATAGGAAACAGTAATGTGGATGCACAATATTAATATAGAGTGCAAAATGACATTATGGATGATGACTCAGCAAATTCACCAATAATATTGCTAAAGAATGGAAAACAGAAGTGTGGATGCGACAGCTATAAATACTGCGACGCAATCATGTGGATGCTGACTCGGCATTCCCACTAATTGAAAAATATTCCGCACGACGTCATCGCGGAACGCAGGAGGTGCAAGCGGTGTCTGCGTGGGACGACCGCCGGCCGCGGGTGACGTGGCGAGGCGACGGTCAGCTGTTTGCCGTCAGCGCCGTGTGTCCTCAGACGGGAGCCAGGAAGGTGCGTGTGTGGAACAGAGAGGGTGTCCTCCAGGCCACCAGTGAGACCATCAATGGCCTGGAACAGGCTCTCTGCTGGAAGTGAGAGCCTTTAATTTTTTAAAACACATTTTTAATCAGTGAATCAGGAATCACGTGACATCTTCTCCATGGGTTTCAGACCTTCTGGCAGTCTGATCGCCAGCACTCAACGTCTCCCCAACAAACACAGCGTGGTGTTCATGGAGAAGAACGGACTGCTGCATGGAGACTTCACCCTGCCCTTCAGCAAGGACCAAGTCAAGGTGAGATCTCACTTTACGCAAAAAGCTTTTTTGAGGCTGTAAAATGTCAAAATGTCTTTGCGGTAGCACTGTGACCTGTTGCCCTTTACAAGGTTTAGAAGTTTGAAGTTCTTCTCCTGCTTCTGCTTCAAGGAAGAATGGAAATGGTGCATCGTTTTTATATGACCAGATGTATCTTCTACTTCTCGAGGGGTTCAGTCAGCCTGAAATAACTGTAATCTGGACACGGCTGTAGACACACGGAGAAATGCTTTTTCACTTAGATTATTGGACTGAGAAGTGTGTGTGTGTGTGTGTGTGCAGGTGAAGGAGCTGCTGTGGAACAGTGACTCGTCTGTTTTGGCCGTGTGGTTGGAGGACATGTCTCCGTCAGAGGACGGACAAGTTAACACTTACAGTAAGTTCAGCCATAGTTGAAGAAGAAGGTTTTAGACGGTTTTAAAAAGCCCTTGTCCTCGCTCTCCCTCTGCAGTCCAGCTGTGGACAGTAGGGAACTACCACTGGTATCTGAAGCAGAGCCTGCACTTCGGCGGAGACCCTCAGCAGGCTCCCGTCTGGGTCTGCTGGGATCCCGAGCGCCCCCTGAGGCTCCACCTGGTGAGACGCAGCTGGACCAGCGTCACGTACGACTGGGGCTGGACGACGGAGCGGAGCCTCGGGCTGGACGCCGCTGACGACGCCAACGTGGCTGTGATCGATGGAGGTACAGGACCAAAAATGGGGCGTTTTCTCTCACTGTTTAAAATGCACACGCTCCCGCACCAAAGCCCGTACAGAAAACCACTGATTTTACATCCCAGCACACGAGAGTTCTCGAGCCACTGCTGATTCCATCAGAAAGGTCAAATATGTCAGATTGTTGTTTCTGAGTTTGAAATCCTTTTGTTTGGACTTACCCGAGGGACACACGGTTACGACAAGAGGCAGCAGTAGACTAGCAGCTCCTGTGTGTCTGTGAGCTAAAAATGCTGATTTTCTCTATGGACTTTGGTGCAGGAGAGTGAGATGTTTTAAAAAGCAGCACAATCCCGTAGTTTCCAGTCAGAAAAGGCTTTCAAACGGTTAGAAAAAGCAGTTAATGACTAGGACACAGTCACACTGTTGATGCTGATGCCCCTCAGATAAAATCCTGGTGACGACCTTCAGACGCGGCGTCGTCCCTCCCCCCATGTGCTCCTTTGAGCTCCAGCTCAAATCTCCCGTCAACCAGGTGACCTTCCTCTGCCGTCCTCAGAGGACCAATCAGCTGGCAGCATTCACCGCTGATGGACGGATCTCCGTCTACAGCCAAGGTGGAGTTTCTGTTTTCCTGTTTTCCACCGAGATTTGAATAAATACTGTACGAGTCTGGGGTTGACTTTAAATTGAAATGTCTTTGGTTTATTTGAATTTATAATCCATCAGTCAATCAAGTGCTTTTTTGATTCATTCTTTTGTTTTTTGGGCCATGAAATGTCTAAATGTTGATTTTAGTGTTTCCCAAACCTCGACATATTAATATTATTATATTTATTTGCAAAGAAAACAGAAAATATTCACTTTAAGAAGCTGAGAAGTCATAGAACCTGTATAAATAGTTGGCTATTCATATAGTAATCGATTAATAATCTGTTAATGAAAAATGTTACATGCATGTTCTCTAAAAACGTTGTTAAAAGGTTAAATTCTGCTCATGTTATTGATACAGACTCGGGAGACGAGACTGAGAAACCAGCGAACGGCTTCAGGATTGTGTCTCGTCCTCTGGTTTTTCAGAAAACCTTCAGGTAACCCAGCGACCTGGCAGCATCACACACACACACGCACAGTGATTCTGTGTCGTTGATAGAATGTAAAGTCTTTATTTCTCCTTGCTCCTGGTCCTCCAGGGTAGCAGCGCAGAGAGACGACCCTCTGGCCCTGCGGCAGCTGCTGTGGCTGCAGGACGAGCTGTTTGTGGGCGTCACCTCCGGTCTGCTGCCGACCTCCTCCGCCCTGCAGGTGCTTCACGCGGCCGAGGACGACGGCGACGCACTTGTGATCAGGTCAGCCAAAGTAACCGGCTCCTGTAGCCACGAGGACATGGTTCACTCATTAATGTTTGTTATTGGATAGCAGCTGAGTCGAGTTAGAGTTAGGCCGGTGCTTTGTCTGTTTCAGTTCAGGATTTCGTTTCTAACCTAGTGTCCAAAAAAAAGGTGCATATAAGCGAGGGAGTCGAGGAAGGAGTCACGATGGTGTCTGCTTCTCATTTCCTTTGAGTGTGTTGGCTGTTTACCCCCACATCCCAGGAAAAGAGGACTATTGTGCCTTTTTTTTTAAAGCCCAAGTCTTTGTAGAAAACCTAATAAAGCTTAATAACATGATAGAGGATTTTAATAGATAACAGAGACATAATCTACTGTCATTTAATAACAATAATAATTAACTGCTTTAATGAACCTCCTTAAATTTTCTTTTGCTAAGAAAGAAAAAAAAGAAAGAAAAATACATTTTGGAGTCTGGATTCTGGAAATGGTTCTGATTGGATTTCTCCGGGAATCTCGTTTCCCAGGATTAAAACCTGCTCCCTTACTACGTAGATGGAACTCTGTGGGAATAAAACACAGCTCCTTATATAGACATCTTCAGGCTTTACAAAAGGCATTTTTGGGAGTGATAATAGTTTTTCTCTTATTTTTTTTACTTTAAACTGTGACGTATTTCACGAAATTCAACACATTTTTAAAGATTTTAAGTAGTCTTTGCGTTTTTGTTTTTTTTCTGATTCATCATCAGAAAAAAGCATATAAGACACTCTATATTGCACATTCTTATAGCCTCTGTATATACTGTTTTAACATGGTAATACCACATTAATTTCTCAATGAAACCAGACAGGACAGGAAAGAAAGTGTTCTATTTATCTGTTTTCCTCTTGTTTTAGTCTGACATGCTAGAAAACAAGCAGTAAAAAAAGCATTTAAGTCGCTTAAATCTCTTAAACATTGAGTGGCTTGGTAGCTGCATGCAAAGCTTGTGACGTAATGACACTAAAGGTTTATTTAAGTGACCTTGTTCCCCCCTCAGGTCTGAGGTAGAGGTGGACGGTGTTGTGGTCAGTGTGGTTCACTCGGCTCAGACTGGGACTGTGGCTCTGCAGCTGGAGGATGGACAGATCAGGAAATTACTCTGGGGTCAGCAACAAACACTTAATTTCTATTAATATTCTATTTTTTCTAGATAAAGCCCATGTTGACATGTGTCTCTGTAGATTGTCCTGAGCCGTCCGTGGAGAATTGGCGAGACTCCAGCGGATGTAACATCAACTTCCCTGTCCCCTGCGTTCAGACGTCTCTCTGCAGCGTCAGTGGAGAGGTAATCGACGCGGAGACGATCGATCGTAACCACGTTCTCGTCTTCAAGCCGGAATTCACATGTCGTTGTTTGTTTTTGTAGGAATATCTACTCGGTCTGACGGACAGATCCCACCTGTACGCTGGAGACACGGAGGTAAGCCGTCACTTTGAATTCCCCCCTGCTGTCTCAGTGTGATCATTGCATGGGACAAACTGTACGTTTTATTTATCGTCTTCTTTTCTTCTCTCTCAGCTGGCATCTAATGTGTCTTCCTTTGCCGTTTGCAACGACTTCCTCCTCATCACCACACACTCTCACACCTGCCGCTGCCTCCAGCTGAGCATGCTTACCATCAAAGGTAAGAAACAAGGGTTTTATCTCTTACATTTATAACCAAATACTGCACACAATGAAGTCTTGTACACCAGCTAAAGTTAACCATCTGTTTTAGTGCTTTGTTTCTCTTTTTCTGACTGGAGTGAGGAGTTTGTCTCTCTCGTGCACCAGAGTCCATTGAGAAAATGAGTGTTTTTAGGTCTTGGGGTCACAGGAGCTTCTGCTCTATTGCTGCCTTGTTTAGTAAGTTTGTGTCACATATGTAAAAGAAAGAAAGCATTTTTAAACACTGAAATCACAAAGCAGCACATTTTAACTTACTAATGGAGGCAGCAGTGGATCAACAACTTCTGTAACCAGTGATACTAATTCCCTGATTTTCTCTATGGACTTTGGTGCGGGGATCGAGCAGTGACACAAACCTTTTTTCAGCTCCTCTGTTCTTCTAAAAATGATTCGTTAGGTTAGTTATTGTTGCCACCGCTGTGTATTTAATAGTCGAGCTGATTGAAATGACCTTTGACCTGACAGGGCTGCAGGCGGCCTTGGCCACAGATAAAGGACAGAATGACGAGACGCTGCGTCGGGTGGAGAGGGGATCCAGGATCGTCACTGTGGTGCCTCTGGACACCAAAGTCATTCTGCAGGTCAGGTCACGTTAGCGCATACTAGCATTCTGCTACTTTTACCCCGTTTCTACTGCAAACGACTGTTTTATAAACTGAGAAGTTTGTGTCCAGATGCCTCGTGGGAACCTGGAGACGGTTCATCACAGGGCGCTGGTGCTGGCTCAGCTCAGGGAGTGGTTGGACGTGTGAGTTTGATATTTCTCTGCACATATTTTGACCTAATTTTAGTCTTGATAATAAAGAAATGTGCATTCTTCTTCTGGGCAACGTCACTGAAATTGAATTAATGCATTAAATATTGAACTTGAAGCTCAGTTTTTTTCCTCTTTTTCTTCCAGTTTGAGGTTCAGAGAAGCCTTTGAGTGTATGAAGAAGCTGAGGATCAACCTGAACCTCATTTACGACCACAATCCAAAGGTTTGAACACATCTTTTTTTATTTCATTCACACAGAAAAAACCTGATTTGCAAATGAAAGATTCAGCATTTTGGTAATCCAATAAAAACATGTGATATCGGTAAATTTATTTGATTTTTTCTTCTGTTTTTCAGCCTTTATTTCTCTCTGAAGTCACATTGACAATTAAAACCCATTTTAAAAAGTGAGATCTAGACAAGACAAACACATTTTAGTAGTAGTAATACTTTTATTCAGTCTCTCAGGTGATGTTATGATTAATTTATATATTATAAGGATAACTTAGAGCCGTCCTAAAACCATTTCCCTTTCTCCACCTGCAGGTTTTCCTGGAGAACATCGAGACCTTCATCACACAACTGACCTCCATCAACAACATCAACCTCTTCCTCACAGAACTCAAGTACAACTTTTGTCACAGCTTAAAAGTGGTTCATTTAATCATCGAATACACAAAATATGTTTGACTTCCCGGGCCTTATTTTTGTTTGTTTGGTCTCCAGAGAGGAGGACACAACCGGCAGCATGTACCCGCGTCCTGAGAGCAGCCCAGTGCAGCCACAGCCACAGCTCTCTGCACTGAAGAAGGTCGACGTGGTCTGTGACGCTTTACGAAGCAAGATGGAGTCAATGGATCCAAACAAGTCAGTTTGGACGCAAATGAATAACTTAATAGTCTTATTTTACCCTCTTAATAACAGCCCTCACTAAATCTGCTTGCTTTAGTCTTAGATATGTTATTATAATAACGTGTTTGTAAGTTTAACTACTTTTTCTCCTGCACCAAAGTCCATAGAGAGTTTCAGTGTTTTTAGCTCATGGGGATGAGGGAGCTGCTGGTCTATTTCTGCTTTGTTTTGCAAGTTTGTGTCACTGTGGTGAATCTAAACGAATCATTTCAAACACTGAATCCTAAATTAATACATTTTAACTTAACTGATGGAGGCTGCAGTAGAGCAAGAACTCCTGCAAGCCATAATTTAAAATTGCTGAATTTTTCCATGGACTTTGGTGTGGGGAGTGAGTGGTTTAGAAAGCCAGATTCCATGTAAGAACTGTAAAACAGGCTGTAGTTTATTTACGTGAATGATCCTTTATCCCATAGAAATGTGCATGTTTGAGTATCATGACATAACTGTTGATTTTCCTCTCAGGTTCTGTCTCTCGATACTGACGACTCATGTGAAGAAGACGGTTCCAGAGCTGGAGATTGCGCTGCAGAAGGTCCACGAGCTTCGAGGTGAGAAGACCTTAAATACATAGACACATACGCACACACAGGTTTGCCCTGCTCTTCTTCTTCCACTTCCTTTTATTTGGGCAGACTAAACAAATCTCTAACCTAAACATAACAGTTAATACCAAGCTCAGTGTTCATGCCAGACAATTCCCTTACACGGTAACAAATACAAGAACACAGAGGATTTTCTTTTGGGCTCAGTTGTTTCTTCATTTAATGTTTTGTCCAGAGAACCCTTCTGAAGCTCCGGGTGCAGTTAGCGCTGAAGCGGCGCTGAAGTACCTCCTCTTTCTTGTCAATGTCAACGACTTGTACGAACACTCTCTGGGAACGTACGACTTTGACCTCGTTCTCATGGTGGCGGAGAAATCTCAGAAGGTACGAGACGACAGAGGAGGAAAGTTCTCCATGATTTTGTACATACCACATGATCAGTCATGCTAATGAACGTTATGTTGTCTTTGCACAACAGCTGTGATATTTTTGACCTCATTATCACAGTAGGGAATGTCATAATTCTGCAGATTTATGCACCACAAAGCATCGGATTGGAGTTGAATTTAAACACGAGGCATTTATCACACAAGTTTGCTCATTGAGGTGTTCAAGCCGCTCTGAAAGTCGTACTTATCTGCAAATGCATTTTTTTTTTCTGCCTCTATTCTCGGCAGGATCCCAAAGAATATCTTCCCTTCTTAAACATGCTGAAGAGCCTGGAGCAAAACTACCAACGCTACACCATCGACAAACACCTGAAGCGCTACAGGAAGGCGCTGCTGCACCTCAGCAAGTGTGGTCAGTCACAGAGCGTCAACTCCTTTCCAATCAATCAGTTAATCAGGCTTTATTTAAATAGCACTTTTCATACAGAAAGTTGTAGCACTTACGGGAGATTTGGCAACATAAAGCTGTGTATCAGCACCATGTGAAGAAGAAAAAAAGAATAGGACCTACAATTGAACCTTGTGGGACCCCAAATTTTACTTTGTGTCACAGAACACCTGTGTGCTGTGATATAAAATCTACAAAAAGGCTAATGGAAATTAAAGCTGTGTTGGTTTTGTAGATTTTTATTTTCATGACTAAATCTTTCCCTTGTGTTCAGGCCAGGAACATTTCCCTGAAGCTCTGCAGCTCGTCAGGGAGCAGAAACTCTACAGTGAAGCTCTGAGACTCTACGAGTCAAACAGCGCTCAGTACAAGGTAAATAAAGAAGAGACTTAAATTTACTTTGGAATGAAAAAATTCATAGTATAGTATGTCGTCCGAAATCACCCAAAAAAGTCATAGTATAGTATGTCGTCCAAAATGTGACAAAAAAGTCATAGTATAGTATGACGTTCAAAAACGTCATGGTATAGTATGACGTCCAAAATCACTCAAAAAAGTCATAGTATGGTATGTCGTCCAAAATGTGACAAAAACGTCATAGTATAGTATGTCGTCCAAAATCAACCAAAAAAGTCATAGTACAGTATGTGGTCCAAAATCACCTAAAAAATGTCATAGTACAGTATGTGGTCCAAAATCACCCAAAAAGTCATAGTATAGTATGTTGTCCAAAAT